>NC_047669.1:63973783-64273783 GCF_011762505.2 Arvicanthis niloticus
AGTCTTCAGGAATTACAGCATCCTGAGAGATGTCTACCGCTCTCTTTCGGAGTTCTTTATTTAATGTGATCAAGTTCAGAGAAATGTGTCTAAGACTCTGAAACTGCATCCACATAGGGTCTATATATCTCAGTCCATCGAGTTCCAGTGCATACATTCTGAACCATAAAAACCACTTTAAACAATCAGGTCAAAATTGAAAGAGAGAACAAACTAATATTGTAGCAATTTGTTTTTCATGTGTGTACAGAGTATCATAGTGTAGCAAAGGTTATCTGATATAAATCTCAGACAGGTTCTTTAGTTAACTACATTGAGAAGATAGCTCAGATGCATTCAAAGTTGCTTTGTAACTGTAAAGGAACACCAAAGAAACAATACTGCCTTTGAATTAAGATTCTAATGTTTTTTTTCCTTGCCCTAAATCTTTACTTAGCTTTGCTGCACTTAAATTTGAAGATATTAAATGTTAAATACATCCCACATATAGGATATGCTGAGAAAACTGCTATTATTTTTATTTGTTACATGTCATTATTTAGACATCCTATAATTTACTTATTTTTTTATATTTATTAGGATGATGATTTTATTAATTTCCTGCCAAAACTTCATTTGGAGTTAGTAATTGACCTTGACGATCAGTAATTCAGTCTCTGAACATTTTGAAAACCATTTTATAGAATTCAAATTGACAATGCAGCCCTTTTCCCTTGCCAACCTTCATCTATGTTTATCCATAATTGATCCTTGTTTCTTGTCAGCATTATGCAGACATTGAATGGCATTTGAAGGCACTCATGACAGTGCCTATAAGACATTCATGGCACTTAATCTGTCAGAGGTTTGTCCTTAGAATTAAGGAGTAGGATATCTTTAGACCTCATGTCTCATAGTAAGTTACATTCAAAATATCTTGTAAAATTAGTTTCAATGTCAGCATACTAATGCCTGTCTCAGCTTTCCTCAAAGAGTGGCAGTGATGTACAACTCCCTAACTTTGACTGGAGACTATAAAATAGATGGAGTGGTCAGGTTTAGTCCTAAGTAACCTTTTATTCAATGACAGTAATTACTTGTTTGAACCTTTAATTCATTTAAATTTGCTTGAACTTTCAAGTGACTCCCCACATATTTTCCATTTTGACAGATAAAATTAAATGACCAATAGGTGAAGCAATATATGTAATTCTTTGGCATGATTGACAGTTTAAGAAGAAATATAAAGTGTCTTTTACTACTCCTGTTTTGAAAAACTAACTCGTCTAAGGACAATGGGTTTTTGTTACTTCATGGTAATACTTATTTAGGGATAAACTATAAAGTAGAAATTCTGGATTTATGACTGAGAGTCTAAGGAATTTTGAACTCTTTGGAAAGTTCTAGGGTATTTGTACTTATGTAGTAGGGAGTTTTAATATTTCCTTGCTTTTATTTTTAAGTTCATCAATGATTTTTTTTAGCATGGGTACTGTCTTTACTGTTAATTTAATTTAAAAAAAATACTGCACCAATCAAATAACTAGATAAAAAATTTGAGTTCTTTGCTCATATGAAGGAATCCTATGGAAAAATTTCTTACACACACACACACACACCCCCATATATATATATATATATATATATATATATATATATATATATATATATATATTTGGTTTTTCGAGACAGGGTTTCTCTGTATAGCCCTGGCTGTCCTGGAACTCACTCTGTAGACCAGGCTGGCCTCAAACTCAGAAATCCGCCTGCCTCTGCCTCCCAAGTGCTGGGATTAAAGGTGTGTGCCACCACCGCCTGGCCATATATTTTCATAAATATAATTTTTTTCTGACTTAATGGTATCTTTAAAATGATGTGCCCCCCCCCCCAAGCATGGAGAAAAGTACTACAAAATGCTGCTTTCAGAACACGATATGTCTATCTCCACCCTCCACCCGTTGCTGTGGAGCCAGTTACTTTGGATAGTTGCTGGGAAGGAAGATTCAGCCTATGTCTATGACCTTGTTGTACGTAGGTTCCTGATGATTCAGTGGATCACTGTACAACAATGCGCATGTGGGCAGACTAGCTGGATTTAGACAGCAATGTAACAGCAGCAGCAACATGAAGTTAGGAGAGGACATATTACAATGGATATGGGAGGATTGCATAGGTAATATGGAAGGTGTATATGACAATCGATCACTGTATTCATGTATAAGATACTCATGAATAAATAAAAACAAAAAATAAAGACTTGCTTTTATTTATTGACAACCACAACAAAAACAACAAATCATCTAATGTGTTTTCTCTAAATGAGCTAGTGAATCAAAGTCATTAACTTGTTTTTCATTGTGTCTGTGTTCTTAAGATAAATCCTCACCTGGATGACTATTTTGGATCATCAAGAAAGAACCTCTTTGTCTTTAAATATGTTATCCGGAATAATTGCTACATATCTGCATTTATTTTACCACTAACAATGAGAATACAGAAGATCTCTATGACTTGGGGAGTCTTTAGTTAGTTTGTGATGCCTGTGATTACTAAGAGTGAAATCTTATAAACCCGAGGAATTATTCAAACAAAGCCTTTGGCATCTTCCTTGTCACCTGTTGGCTTTAGCTAGAAGTCTCTGTCCTTATACCACCATGACACTATGCTGAAGATAATCAGTTCCAGTTACTCCCAATTGAGATCTTTAGGCATTAACATAAAAACAAAGATTAAGTCAGATATGATGTTTGCTTTAAATAACTCATGGCTTTTATGGTATTCTACTGTATTACTGCCATGCATCCCTAATTCTCATTTTAGGAATCAACTAGCTGTTATCACTAGAGATTGACAAACTTATACCATAAGAAAAGTATTAGAGCCTATTTCAAGTTTCTAGTGCAATAGATGCAGATTTGGCACCTGAATGTTTAATATACTTCCCCATTTTTTTTGAATTTGAACTTGGCAGACTTGGAAAATGACAATAAAGCAAGTTTTATTCATCACAAGAATTGTCACTTTTTATAATTTTCTTGTGAATTTTAATATATATATATATATATATATATATATATATCACAACTTGTGAAATCATGGATAAAAGTGAAAGCATGATTTTAAATTTATTGTCTTTTGCTTTTGTGCATAAACAATAAATGTCCATTATGTTACCATTATATATGATCATCATTCCTTCTTCTAATGCATTTTTTTTTGCCAAGCTGTGACTGTTTATTAACTGACCAGATTACAAAAATACCAGGGGCGGCACCTTGGTTCATCCGTCTAATAAGCCTGTTTATCTGGTCTTCCCTGATGCCAGCATCTCCACCTTCTACAAAGTGAGTTGTCTTTTTCTTCATTCCACCTCATGGGGAAGATAATTTGAAAGGCCACAGGAAGTTATTTGCTTCCTTGAAGCGTTTCCCAACTGTATAGATCTCATGAATTAGATCCTCCATGCAGATGATGCCAAGTTTACCAAGAGATCGAGCAATCAAGGAATTATCTGTCAAGGCAATCCGCTTCTTATTGATTTTGCGGTAGCCCCGCTTGTAGATGAGCTCGTTGACGGACTTCCGGTTGGGGTACCCCCATGCAATGTATGGTTCCACAATCCTCAGCGTGTTAACTGAAACCTTGTTGAGCTTAACAAAGGTGCCATTGAAGATCTGTCGAAGGAGAAGCAGCTGCAATACCTTCGGACCTTTGGGCTTACTCCATTGATACCTCGGATTCTGATGACATATGCCAGTTTTGGTTTGCGGGCACATAGAAGTTGCCAGCTTTCCTTGCCATCCTGGCCATGCGAATCTCAGTCCGGTACATCTGACTGTACTCCTTGTGGTAGTGCTTTGCCTTCTCATAGATGAGCTTCCGCCTTGCCTTTCGAAGTGTCTTCAGGGCAAACGTCTTCCTCAGGTGCTTCACCTTCAACTCTGCGAAATTCCTTCGCTTATTCTTAACGGTTTCTGGCACAGCAGGAACCTTTTTCTTAAGAATTTTTGGCACAGCGGGAACCTTTTTCTTAAGGGTTTCTGGTGCACCAGCAGCCTTCTTCTCTGGAACAGTCTCCATGGTTCCAGCCGGAAAAGGAGAGTTTCTAATGCATTTTCATCAGGAATGTTGATATTAATTTAAAATAAATTACAGAATTACAACTGGAAGAGACATTTGCAAGGGTGTTACTAAATGACTCATTTACCTATGGGGAGCCTGAATATTGAAATGGAATGGCTTACTTTAAAAGTGGTGACATTTCAGGGCATTTAAACAAAACACATTTAAATATACTGCTAGGCTATTAGTATATGAGAGTAGATATTTGTCAGTGTTTCTGTGTGTCTAAACTGAGAAACATCTTATTTTGAAACAGAATTGAGATACTGATTTGAAGTTCCAAGGAGGGGAGACACACTTTGGTTCAAGATTCTCCAAGTCTGATTGACAGATGAGAATTATGTGATTGCACTGAATTGAAAACATGCAGAATCACAGTCTCCATCATCATGACTTCTCTGCTTTCCCCATTCATAGCTATTTCTTCACCCCTGTAACTGATCTGACATCCTTCGGCTATCAAGTAAAGCTTTTGCCTAAGGATGATTGCAAGTTTCCATCAATCTGGGAATTAAAATGTCATTGGATTGCATGTGGATTCTACATAGAGACTTCCCCACTTGCTGTAGCATACATATATGATGTCCTCTCACAGTATATGCTGTAAACTACTGAATTTATGTTATTCCTTTATTCTGTAATTATAGAGGTTAATGTAATCATTCCCAGAATGGGCCATGACATAAGAGGAAATCTGAACCCAGGCCAGGATCAATTATATTTAGTAAAGTAAATACAATCTCTTATTTCCTTTGACGTAAGAGCTGTGTTGACATCAACAGAATTCACAGCACCTGAAAATAATATCTACAAAAAAAGGAATGACTTGGAAATACGGAGTGGCATACTAATACCCAATGCCTCTTCAGTCTTTAAATAAGCTCATCAATTCAGAGCTCAAATCTCTAAATGTGGAAAAAAAACTGAATATTTTTCAAGAGATGGCTAAATATCTTGAATTTAGAAACTAACCTGCCTTGCTCATTTATATGGAGAGCAGCCAGATAATAAATATAATACTGATAAATGGAAAATTCAGATCAGGATCTCAGCTCCTAAGAGCTAAATCTTTTATTCCAAAATGAAAGGGTTGCATTTTCAATGAAATGTGGTTTCTTCAATATTTAGAATTCAATATCCTAAGAGCAGAATGAAAAGGAGCTTAATTGCCAGAAGGGCAAAGGAAGAGCAGAAATTGGAAGGGAATAAGACACTTGGCTCATGCATTTTCTCCTTATTTCAATTTCAATGAGTCCTTTTTGTGATGATTTTCTTTAAGCCTTGAGGTATTTTTCTCCTCCCTTCTAATTCATAAATTCATTAATATTTCTTAGGCCATATGAAACAATATGAATTAGATGAAAATCTAAATGATCCACGATAGCGAGAGAACGTGACACATACAATTTAAAAATATATAATATTGTATAATAGGTAAATAATTTCTGTAATGTATCCACATAGTTTTATACATGAATCATGTCCAGCATTCAAGTCTTTAGGCTCTCTGAAAACATTTAGCCAAACATCTATTGACTTTAAGTATGTCTCTGTTTCCTTAGACTTTCACTTGTTTTTTGAATTTTTCAAAAACCAATTAGTAAAAAAATAGACCAGAACCATGTTTTATAAAGGCATGAATCTGCACACATTAAAGTAAACTTGACCGTGGATGTTTTCTAGTGTATTTTTATCCATATTATTTAGTTCTGCTAAATACACTAGTGCTACTTCTACTAGTGATTAAATTTTTGATAGAAAATAGTACAGTTGAACGACAATACAGTAAGCCTTACTTTAAAGTGTGAGTTAGAACTGAGAAGATATTTGGGTTTTATCTCTAAATGCTCCATGAATAATAGATCAATATATCTCTGACTATATGAGGAGTTTCTAAAGGAATTGTAAGTCTAAAAAGTTTCTCTGGTAAAAATAAACACACTCAATATCCCCAGATGCATATTTAAGGCAATGAGACAATTATAATCCCCACTTAGTTTATTCTGATGCATTTTAGACATGGAAACTTTCATGGGCAGAGAGAGTATAAACACCTGACAAAAATCCTCTGATTGGAGCAAATCACAAGCTACCTCAGCCATCAACATCTTTTCCGTTTTCTAAATTTAGAAGAAAAGAAAAATGGAAAGGATTTAAAACATGTTCTGTGGTAATTAGCTATGCACAGAGCAATTCAAAATCACTACTTAATGAGACTTTCAAACTGGTTTCAATGTCTAAAACAAAATCTTCTTGTTTATAGTCTTCATGCATTAAATGCAATATTAATTCCAATTTAAAATAGAGAGGTTACTTACATATAAAATATACACATAGTTGGTATATTTTTGAAAAAAATGCAAATTTGTTTGTGTGTAACTGTAGCACTTTCTTCAAAAGAGGATGCATGTATATATAATTGTAATTATGTTAACAGTAATTGTGGCATAGGTATTTGGGTGCTTTGTGTATGCTAGTAAGTATCCTACCACTGCGACACATCTTCAGTTTTCACAAGTGTACACTCTTAAGTCCAAAGGATTTCTTTTGGAAGTCCCAAAGGAGTCTTTGGAAGTTATACTGCAGATTCCAAAACGTGAGTCTCCTATTACTCATTGTTCCTGAGTGATGTGGACAAAACTGTCTTTCAGCATCATTCTGAGAACTTGTTCTACACACAGAAACATTTCCTGTGTGATATGGTGGCTGGTGGCTGCAATCCTAATAAAAAGAGAAATATCACCATAAGTATGAAGTCACCTCATACCCCACAAAACACACATGCACACATGAGCATATACACAGACACACACACACAGAATTTTTTTTAAATTGTAGATACATATTTATAATGATAGAAACAACTTTATTGGTATTTGTAAAATTATCAGCCCACAAAGACTTCTGTAAGCAAAACTCAAAAGAATGACATTTCTTATTTTTGCTATTGTTAATAAATTAAACATATCTGTTAAAGTTTTAATAATTTAAAATACTAACATTTCAATTCTAAACATTGAATTCTGGTACTGTGAATCATTGACTAATATAAAATTCTATATACAATTTTATGAACAAAAAATGGAAGAAATAAAAATTCATGTTTTACTATATAATGCATAAAGGTGTGAATGATTAAATTACAAATTACCTATAGTGACAACATTAAGATATATAAAATTTTGGGTATTTTTAATGCAGTGTTTTAAACAGACAAAATCTCAGAATATTTATTTAAAGATATATAAATATTTTTAGAAAGAAAAATCTTCTAATAACATTTATTTTAAGATATATAAATAATTTTTAGAAAGAAAAATCACCAAATAATTTGATTAAACATAAAGTGAAGCAACTCAAAAGAGTTGCACAAATTCATCAGATGCATACATATGCAAGTTATATCCAGTGAATTTAAAACATGGTACTACCAAAAAATATCTATAATGAGAAAAATATGTAACAACTTTTTATAATAGTTTTACTACTATATTAGTATCAATGTTTTTATTCTTAGATAGTTGTGCATGTTATAAACCATGAAAATTGAGAAATTATGAGACATTTGAATTATAACTGAAAATATATTTTAGAAGAATAACCTATATAGAAATAAAAATTATCTAAGCTTAAAGTAAATTATGGAAACTTTAAATCTTATATTTTACCTCTTAAACTGGAACTATGTTTGGAAAAATATTTCATGATAAATTAGTAAATCACAAAAAGAATAGTTCTGTCATTCTTCTGTAGTGACCTGGAGAAAAAGCTATTCCTGTCTGAAACATCTTGATCTAATGCGAGGGTACTGTCTCAGGTTTTACCTAAAAGCAACAAAATACTAAAGATTAGTCCACACCATCCCAGCATATCAGATAACAAAGCAGTTCTCAGTGACTGCTAGAATCATTTCATAGTGAAACAGAAATCTAATAGAAGGAGCTACTCTTGCTACACATATGACATCTAAAAACAATAAGTATGTGAAATATGTATGGCTTTAAGTTACTTATATTTTATGAATTTATGAAATAAAAGAAAGCTGATATTTTGAAGAAATCAAGAATTTATTCAGCTTTCCTTTAGAAATTTTACCCCAGTTTGACCTTGAATGAAATCTCAAAACTATGCAGGAACTTAAAGAAAATCAAACCAAGATATTCATACAACTTTTTTAAAAATCATGAATTTTAGGCAACATTTTTAATGTCAAGGAAACAAAATAAAAATGGAATATATATGTATTATATATATATAATACATATATATCTCTATACATATACACATATATATATGCACATATTCACATATATATTATTTGGGATATATTATAGGAGGAATGAGGGCTAGGTTGATTGATATAAATACAGCATTCATATATGAAATTCCCAGAAAAAAATAAGAAAAAAGGGCATTAAACTCATAGATATCAAAACTATGGTGTATATCAGAACCTAAGATTATGGATGGGCTAATTTTAAACATTTTACAATGTATATATTTATTGAAAAATCACATCATACTTCATTAATACATTGCATTTCTACCTTTAAGCAATGTTGCGGCCTGAGCTGCCCCACGTTTGGGGGCCAAAATGTCAATTTTGGAACCGGCTATCAATGTTGGAACCCGCACTGCCTAAAGTCGTGGGGGCTAAACTGTTAGAGCCTGCACTGAACCAAGCTGCTCAGGTCTGCGGGTCAGGGTTCAGCAAGAGAGAGAGAGTAAGGACAGATGAGGAATGGAGACCAGACAGAGTGTGATTCAATCCCGTTTATTCTTCAGTCTCTCTTCTTCTCTAAGTCCCAAGTCTTGAGTTCCTAGTCCCTAGTTCCTAGTCCCTAGTGCCTCCAAGTTCCAAGTTACTTCTTAAAGTGCTAAGTACCTAATGTCTAATTCCAAGTTCTTCCTCCAAGTGCCAAGTGCCTAATACCTAATAATAATTTCTTCTGAGTTCTCTAGTCCAAGTGTCTTCTTCCTCAACGCCTGATTCCTACTCCAAGTTGTACTGTACTCTTCTGTCTGCCCCTAGCCTTTTATATGTCTCACTTCTAAGCCATGCCCTTAAGTCATGCCCTTAAGTCACACCCTTAGGTCTTAAATCTGATCTCTAAGTCACACCCTTAAGTCTCGGCTCTAAATCACAGCTTTAAGTGTCACACACCCAAGGGAAGATCCTGTGTATCTAAAACAAGATGTTATCAGAGTGTGCTCAGCTGTTGCAGGCTTTTGTAATCAAATCTCTTGTCAGGGTATATGGCTCAAGATGGCTGCAAGGGTGATAGCTGCCTTCTGTCGGCTCCCCACAAAGCAATGTTAACATTCAAACTTAATCAAGAAGATGAAATCAGATATGTTATAACTAGAAGCAAATATCTCTGCTCTTTTCTATTTCTCACTTTGCATTTACCTATGTACGGACATCACAGAGGACATTGACTGTGATCCCTAATTCCATTTCTTTGCTCTGACACACCACACTGGATCTAGGTTCTAAGTAGCTATAAGACAAAGATCTAATATATTCAATTATAATTTGCTGGGTAAGTGTGAAGATTAGTTCAGCAGTTATTGTTAATAGTTGATTCAATATTGTACCTTTCATCACCGGGGTCTGGGAATGTTTGAAGTAAAGGGAAGGAACTAAATAGCAGGGACCACTTGTAACTCTATTTACTGATTATAGATATGATACAACCAAGTTCTCCAAGCTTGTGATGCCTTGGATTGTCTGCCATTGTGGATGGCACCTCTGAACTATGAATCAGAATAAAGCTTTTCTCCTTCAAAATACTTTTTGTCATCATATTGTAAAGCAGGAAACTGGAAGCAACGAAAGACTATTGCCAAATATGGAATCCAGCCCAATGTAAAACAGACTTGAAAGTCAGTACTACCAGGCAAAAATGTTTTAGTTTTAAAGGCCATGAATTTCCCAAAATGTCAAGCGCTTTACCTAGGCATCACCTTTTTGGCAAGGATACCGTGGCCACTGACAATCATTTCTTCTGTCTGATTGAGGAGAAAAATGGTCAGATCTGTGTTGAAAAATGGATCACAGCATATTGATGTTCACACTTCACTCCTCGATTTAAAAACTGTATCTATACAGTATCTCTGTGTGTTACTAAAGAATGCAGGGAGAATTTTTTATTGCCAAATTCTTTTGATTTTTTTTGGGGGGGGGCTCATCAAATCATGTGTTTATTGAGTGCCTGTTATGTGCTAAGTATTGTTCAGGGTACTTGGGACACAGCAGAATAAAACAAGGAGGCCTGCCCTCGTGGAGCATACAGTCTACCACCTGGGGACTGCCGTGACCTCGGGCAAGTCACTGCACCCCTCTGTTCAGTAGACAGAGCTGGGCGTGGTGCAGATGCTGACCAGGACAGTGCCCTGACCCACCACCCCAGACAGCAGAGAGGGCTGCAGGTTGATCTTTAATAATCAAGTACACGGGGGAGAAGGGAGAGGAAGTAGGCTATACGAGCTGCTGCTGCTGCTGCTTGGTGGCCGCCTTGTTGGCCAGGTCCTTGGCCTTCTCTGTAGCTGCCAGTGCTGTCTCCTTTGCTTTCTCTTTGGCCTCTTTGGCTGTCTCAACAAGTGTTTTAGAAGGTGCTTCACCTTGTAGCTTGGCCAGAATGTATTCAAAGCCCTTCATTGTCTTGGTCACATTGCTTTTGAACCGGGCAAGACCAAATTCCTGGACAGCTCTGGAGACGCCAAATAAGCTGGAGGAGACCCAGGCTTCCCGATGGATTTCGGTCCAGCCGCTATTGTCAGAGTTCACGCAGTAAACACATCGTTCCTCCACCACCATCAGCCAGGCGTGGTTGATGTTCCAGGTGAAGGTGGTCATGGTCTGATTCTGTGGGTCCACAATTGAGTCCTCCAGGATGTTCACCGAGTGAGCAACGTTGGCAGGAAACAGTCGCTCTGCCCAGCATGGCATCCTGTTGGTCTTGGTCAGGAGTCTTCGGGACAGAAGCTTCTGGTCAGGAGTCACCTCCCGGTGCACTATGTCTTCGGTTAAGACATGTTTACTATAGGGATTCGGATACCGTTGCCAGAAGGCAGCGAACACTTGGTCCCAGGAACTTCGGAGCATGCTCTGGCCCAGGAAATACTTCACCATCGTCCCGACCCGGGCGGGCTCAGCACCCGTGCAGCATCAGGGTGAAGAGCCCGGGGGTGGGGTGGGGGGGAACGTGGCTAGGCACACGCCTGCCAGGCTCGCAGCTCAATCACCTCGGCGCTGCGCCCAAGTCCCTACCGCCGCCATGAGGGGCTATAGGTCTCAAATTCTTTTGATTTTTAAAGGTAAATGTATCCAAATAAATCACTTTGGTAAGATTTTTATATTTTCAAATATATATATATATATATATAGTCTTCAGTAATAAACCTCCAAAGGACTACAATTTACTTTCATCAACTCCTTGCATACTTCTTCCTCCAGGAAGCCATTTCCTGTCCCCAAATTATTCTTATAATCTCTAAATGTCTTCAGATATACTCACAAAATTTAATACAGGAGGTACCTATGTTTTGAATATTTATATATGTGAAAGAACTTTACTTGAGGGTACAATAGTGTGAAGGGAAGCCTGCCTGAACTTTCAGGATTTAGTAAAACTTTCTAGATTTTAAATTATAAGCATCAGTTTGAGGAGAAGCAATAACAACAAAAAATAAATACCAAGTCACATAGCTGGAAAGCACGTACCCTCCCAGGAATGTGGGCTATAATTAATGTCAGTCACTTGAGATAGATTAGAAACCACACTGAGCAGCTCAAAGAAAAAGTGATTTGACTCACGATTGATGGAGAGGAGTTGCGATTAGATTTAACAAAGAACATGTCTCAGGTGACAAGGATGTTGAGGGCAGGGACTCAGAGCACTCCAGAGTAGTTTGAGTAAAGATGGTTTTAGAAAGACAGCAAACAGTTTTTTTTTTTAAACAGAAAATATAATTAAGGAAATAATTATTACTATATTATTTTCAATAAATTAATTATTTTTTTATTTTCCCTGCACAAATTTTTTCCTTGAAGTCCAATATTTTTCTCTTATATTCAATGCTCACACTTGGTTTATAACAATTCACAAATAAATCTGTCCAAAGTTGTATGGAGTTTATCAACACAGTCTCAGGTAAGTACTTTATTTAAAATTTCTAAAGTATTTGCTTTTCCTAGCCCTCTCAAGAAGTCTCTAAAGCAACATAATAAAGATTATTTAAAATGTTTTATTTTGGTATATAATTAATTCTCGCTCCTCCAGCCAAGCAAGAAGACCAAAGGAAAGAAGGCCAAGGGGAAGGGATGGGCTCAGACCCCATCTTCATCAAAAAATAGGAGGCCAAAAAAGTTGGCCAATCCTTTGTTTGAGAAAACGCCAAAGAAATTCAGCATTGGGCAGTGCATCCTGCCCAAAAGAGATCTAACACTCTTCTTTATCAAACTGTCCTGCTCCATCAGGTTGCAGCAGCAAATACCCATCCTCTATAATCATCTCAAAGTACCTCCTGCAATTAACCAGTTCACCCAGGCCCGTTTACAGGCAAACAGCTACTCAGCTGCTTAAGCTTGCCCACAAGTACAGGCCAGAGACAAAGAGAAGAAGCAAAGACTACTGGCCTGTACTGAGCAGAAAGTTGCTGGCAAAGGAGGCCTCTCGACTAAGAGACTGCCTATCCTCTGAGCAGGAGTCAAAACACTCACCACCTTGGTTGAGAACAAGGAGGTTCAGCTGGTGGTGATTGCCCATGATGTAGACCCCATTGATCTGCACCAGCCGAGTAGGGACCCAAATTGAATTGTTTTCACCTGTGGAATAAGCACAAACAGCTTCCCTTCCTGGCCATGGTTCGGGCCTATCTCGTCCCTGACCTTGGAGAAGGACAGCAGCCCTCTGTAAATTAGCTGCCTCTAGTCCTGCGTTAGTAAGGGTGTCTCCCAAACCGCATTCAGCTGTGGCATTTTCAAAGATCATCTGTTCTATCACTGGCATTGCTTGCTCTGGTTCCCCAAAGATTCTGTCATCAAGGAGGATCCTTTTGTCCTCCACTCTCTCTCCACCCACCGATGAAGGTTCCATAAGCTTAAAGAGCTCTGCAGTAGCCCTTGTTCCTTTTGAGTACTCTTTCTCCCCAGGCACTTTGGCCTGACCCCCAGGCTCTTTGACCTGATGCCGGCTAACACGCCCTGGTTCTGGTATGCTAGAGTGGCTCTCTTTCTCACAACACAAATAAGTTAAAAACAAATGTAATGTAAGCAGGAGGCTAGCTAGTGGAGCGGCAGCGGTGAGTTTAAATCAGCTTGCCACAAACGCTTCCACCCCAAGCATATCTTTCAGAGGTGTACCTCAATCCTGTAGTCTTTTAACCCGCCCCAAAACTTGGGGGCCTCCGTGTCGGCTCCATTTGTTCTGCGCGCCTCCCGTGTCCCCTTTTCACCCGTGGAAGAGAAACACGAGAGGCAGAATTCGGGTATCACCACAGCGAGGCTTTAATCTGTATCAGCAGACTTGAAAGACCGAGGAAGCGGCAAAGACAGGAAGAGGCACAGCTTAAATACACCCTAGAGTGATGTATTCACTTCTGATTGGCTGTTCACTCATTACCCATAATGCGCCTCGGGATTGGCCAGTGACTTTGGCGGGCTTTCTGCCTTTGCACCTGCGCAGATAATTGTTTACTAGTGGGAAGGACACGATGTCCGTGCCATCTTGGAATGGCGAATTATATCACTGCTAACAGCGGCTTCCTACAACACTCTTCTTTATCAAACTGTCCTGCTCCATCAGGTTGCAGCAGCAAATACCCATCCTCTATAATCATCTCAAAGTACCTCCTGCAATTAACCAGTTCACCCAGGCCCGTTTACAGGCAAACAGCTACTCAGCTGCTTAAGCTTGCCCACAAGTACAGGCCAGAGACAAAGAAAGAGAAGAAGCAAAGACTACTGGCCTGTACTGAGCAGAAAGTTGCTGGCGAAGGAGGTCTCTCGACTAAGAGACTGCCTATCCTCTGAGCAGGAGTCAAAACACTCACCACCTTGGTTGAGAACAAGGAGGCTCAGCTGGTGGTGATTGCCCATGATGTAGACCCCATTGAGCTGGTGGTTTTCCTGCCTGCCCTGTGTTGAAAGATGGGGGTGCCCTACTTCGTCATCAAGGGAAAGGCCAGGCTGGTTAGCCTGGTCCATAGGAAGACATACACCACTGCTCCCTTCACACAGGTTAACTTGGAAGACAAGGGTTCTCTGGCCAAGCTGGTGGAAACTATTAGGACCAATTATAATAACAGATATGACAAGATCCACCTCCACTGGGTAGGCAATGTCCTGGGTCCTAAATCTATGGCTCGCATGCATTGCCAAGTTAGAAAAAGCAAAGGCTAAAGAACTCGCCACTAAATTGGGTTAAATGTACACTGCTAACTTTTCTGTGAATATATATAATTTCAAAATTATATATGAAAAAGAATTACTTCCTTTATCTTGTGGCTTTTGGAATTGCTAAGTCTCTTGGAACTTTGTCTTATCTCTGTAGTCAACTAGTGTCAGGAGATAGTCATCTATAATTGTCTTAACTATTCAAGGTGGCTCTATCATAGAGCTGTTACCTCGTCTGAGCTTCGTTATCTCTCTTAATGTGATATCTGATCCCCCTCATCACTTCCATGCCATTGATTTATGATAACCTGCTAGATATATGATAAGCACATCCTCTGTCTGTACCTGGTTTTCAAAAGGAATGAGATATTGAGAGTTAAGTTATAGCTACATCTGCAATGGTCAGACTCCCTCTATTTTGTTGATAGATATGTCACTGGAACCATTTATATCCATAAAAGCAATAAATAATTTTGTTAAATATTAGACTGTCATAATGTCACTTTGCTTAGGATGAGGCAAGAGACAAGGTTTTGCTATGTCCCTGTATATAGTGTCTTCGCTGTATTCATGTACTGTTTTTCCAAGGTTCTGAACCTCATGTTCATTCTCCTCATTTGTACACTAAACTATTAAAAGTGCCATCTTTTCTTACTTCAGATTGACTTTGAAGTCATCAAATCAAAACAACCCCAACTAATGAAGCCCAGCAGATACTAACTTTTGTATCTACAGTCAGGTGTTGCACCTTCTCTGTGACCATGTTTGCTATGAATATCTTGTTTGTGTTTCTTCTTATGACCTGATCTGGTCACATAATGACAATTTCTGTAACATAATTTCATGTTTTCTTCTATTTAAGTATCTGCTCATTTAACAGGGCTCATTTATGTCTCATATTAAGACAGTCACATGCTTACAAACACAAAACAAAAACTTAACACATTTCTTATTCTTACCTAGTACACACAAAGATGTAGTTCTTCACAGTCCTGTGTTTTGTCACAATTGTTAAGAAGGTACCTCTAGTCCCCTCCTAAACACCTTGGTTTTGTTTGAAAGGAACTTGTGTCAGACTCAGAAATAAGGTGTCTGGTATTCAATCTGGAAAGTTCTGTTTAGTTTTTATCCTACTAGAAATCTCAGCTACCTTTGATCCATTAGACAGTTTATTCTGACTTAAAATCACTGCTGCTTCTACCTGAGAATTCGAACAATGGTCTTAGAGAAACAGATCTTTCTGAATGTAGTTAGATTCGGCCCCAAAACCCAGAGAAGAATCAGCAGAGAAAATTGATGACCTTTTCCTCTGATGTAAAGGGCTCAGTTAGGTCAGCTTCATTGTGTGTAGTTCCCTTATCCCTTCAGATGAATTTCTCGCTAGACGTTTCCTCTGTCCCTTAATAGATTTCTTGGAGACCACCTTGACCTCCACACCACACACTCAGCAGTAATAGTGGATATTACGCTTATAACAGTGAACGAAGTGAATGAAAATCGTGAGTTTCACAAAAAAAAAAAAAAAAATTGTAGCACCAACATAATTGCTTTTAAAAATGTTATTGAATTTGACCTTTCTTAAGACATAATATGCTTAGCAAAAATATATGATGTATTAAAGGAAGTAAAACATAAACATGATGTATTTCAAGCCATGAAAGGAATAAAGAATGTAAGAAATACAAAGGACATTATCTGTTTTTTTCAAGAGATGCTGTGATGTTGATTGTGCAGTCAGGTGGCTCACCTTTGTTTTCCTCACACCTAGGAGGCTGGAGAAGTATTGCTTTACTTTCAAGGCAAAGAGAAACTGAAGCTCTAAAAATAACCAATGAGCCTATTCAACCTGCAAACTACATTTATAGAGTGAAAGTCTTCAAATCGCATCAAACTGATTTTACTTATAGAATCAAACAAAATATACTTGCTATGATAGCTTGTTCTAATCTGAAACAACTCTGACTTAAAACTTGACAGCAATTTTCCTGAATGGAAGTAAAAATAAAAAATAAATAAATAAATAAAAGCTTGGCTAAACATTGGCTTTTAATTACGTTGTTATTATATATTCTCTTTAAAATAGGGAAATTGAGGGGAGAAAAAGGAGAGAGAAAGTCATAAAGTTAGAGGGAGGTGTCTCAATTAGCTCCATAATTGAAAATTATTTCCACAAATGGAGACATTAAGGGATAACCATTTGTCCTGAATATAAATGTTTGGCTCATTATTATTTATAGGGTTGTTAAATAATAGGCAATTTGAATTTTTAATCTACAGCATATGTAAAATAGGACAAATATAAAAATTGAACAGAGGATACATAAAAACCACAAATTTTAAGTAGAATTAAAAATAAACATGTCCAATTCTACAGTTGCCTTACCTAGAGTTAGTAGGAAGTTCACAATTTGAACAAGAAGCCAGCCAGTGGGAGGCACCTTCTTCTAACTGTACCTGTTGGAACTAAATTTGGTATGCTGCAAATTACTTTTATTGACTGGGAAGGAATAAATTGCTTATAGAATCAAACAAAATCTACCTGGTACGCTAACTTGTTTTAATCTGAAACAGCTCTGACTTAAACTTGACAGAGGTTTTCCTGAACAGAAATTCATACCAATACTCATGTTGCCATACTGAAGGCTGAACTTCCAATATCTGAACCTTTGAAGGAAAGTCCACAACCTACTTGACTACACAAATGGTGACAATGTGTAGTCTCCAGTTTCTGAGTTTCAGTTTTTTTCTTTCGAAAGGCTTAACATTTGTACTGATTCCAAATATTTGTTATGATTATTGCCTGATAAATAGAGATAAATACTTTAATCTACCAACTTACACCGAGAGTTTTTGAAAAAAAATTGCAAAGAAAATTGTTGATTTAATTATAATTATTATGTTAATACCTAGTCAGGGTCCAAAAGAACATGGCTCTTATTTACCTTCACAGAATAACTTGATAAGAATATTAACTATAGTCCCAGTTGCTGTGACAAAGTCTATGACAAAAATAACTTAAGGCATTGCTTATTCTACTATAGATGCTGAAGCACAGTCTACTTTGGTAGTCAGCTGTGGAGAGAACTTCAGGAAGGAAACAGATAATGTCAGTATCCAGCTTGCATTCTCCTTTTAACTTAGTCCAGGAGGGCAGCCCAATGAATATCACCACTTACCTTTAGGATTCTTCTTCTCATCACAATTAAAGACAGTCTAGAAACTCACTAATAACATGACCAGAAATTCACCTCCTGGATAATTTCAAGCTCAGTGAAATTCTTCAACTGACATTAACTATTGCACTTAGCTTACATGCATTTCGTTTACTTGCATCATGTTTTTAAATCTTTTTTTTTTTTTCCTTTAAGGAAGCTACTAGCTGTCAAGAACTGCTGTTTAAAAGTCATTTTTAGGAAAGCATATTCTTTTGACTCTACACAGCAGGTAAGGTTATATTCATCATCATCCTCACACCCTGACAAGCTACACATAAATTTACTGGGATTTTATGAGCTCAGCAAACGAGGCACACATGGCACTCTTTGGTGAGTTTCCTAGTTCATTTTATCTTCAAACATTGCAGTTCTTATTAATTTATAAATGTTAAAGTTAATTTAAAGATAAATTATTATAGCTCACTTTTCATATGACTCAAAAGTGAGTTCACTTTTATCTGACTTCTCTTTATTCCATTTCTGAGTGAAGATTTTCCTTCATTTACATCAAAGCCAATCTCTTCATTTGTGTCCTCATTTCAATATATTTCTACCTCTGGAGGTTTTGTTCCATTATTTCCTAATTTTGCCATGCTTCTCAAATGTCTTATCTATGGAATTGGTTTTAACTAAAAAGATTGCTTATGATTTTCTAGCTTTCAAAACATGTTTCTCTCGCCACAAATCTAATTCTTTCTCCTTTCGTTCTCCTTACATAAAATTTCCCCAACTCTTTTTAAGTCTCTGATCTCATTACACCAAGGAACTCATAACCCAGGTCTTCAGCAACCTCTCAAAGAGGCTAACTTCCTGGAATGATAAATTTTTATAATATGGATCTAAACTCTACAATTATGGTCAGAGTAGACTTAAGATGAATTTGGATGTATTTACACATCATAAGACTCTGATTGAGAAGTTTGGAGGAAACATTACTAAAATTCAGATTATTTAATTGATTCCTGTTACAGTTATGATCTAGAATTTGCCCTCTCCTGGCCCTATTTGTTAAATGATTGGTCTTTTTAACATACCATTACTTGAACTGGGTAAAAACTCTGTGAGTCTTGTGATTTTGGAAGATCTGTAAGTTATTAGAAAATTGCCTAGAAGGGGACACAGTTCAAACCACTTACTGCTTTATTATTATTATTATATCTTAGCTGATAAGTGTAGAGCTTTAGTTTGTACCATGTTGCTCCTCTGATGTATTGCCTTGCTATAGACATATAAATCACAGGGCATATCAAGCATGAAATAAAACATCCACAACACTGAGCCAGAACATTTCCTCTTTAACATTCAATAACTGCTGGTATGTTTTTCTTAATCTTATTTTTCATATGCTATGTGGCATGTATTCTTATATATTTATATATCCACATACTTATACGTACACAAGCATGGAACAGCTTAAGGTTGATGTTGGTAACTGACTTTGGTTCTTCTTCACCTAATTATTTAAGGCAGAATATCTCAGTCAACAATATCACAGAGTTGTCCAATGTAGCTAGTTTTGCAAGCTAGTCAGCTTGCTCTAGAGATTCCTCTGGATCTAAATTCTGAGGCTGTGATTATAGGTGAACCATATTTTATTCCTAGATAGCTGATCATATACTTTCCTAATGGTGTCTTTAGCATACTTCTGGATGAGAGTAACATTTAAATTCTTATACCTAGTGAAGATTTTCTCTATTTTAAAGCAGCTTGGACTCTGATCTAATAAGTATTTAAGTAGAAACCATGCTAGCTAGTGCTCTCATATATGTAATATCATAAAATATTCTCTCTTTAAATAAAAATATTTAAGCACTGTATAAGAGAAACATCAGACTAAGAAAGATGACAGCATGTCACTATATGGACACTTTCCAAACTCAGCACACAAGTACTAGTATTATAAGCCTATAAGCATGCACTATCATGTTCAGCTTTTATTAATTTTTATTTCATTTAAGTTGTAGCAGTGATTGCATCTAAATTCCCATCACAGGGGCAAGCGATAAGAGTATTAGTAAGAACTCTGCCATCAATGGAACTTTCAGGCAACACTCATATACTCACTGGCCAATCTAACTCCAAAACTGGCTAGTTAAGAAAAAAAAAATCTATAGCATATGATGAATAATGTAAAACTGCCTTTCTATTTGTTCAAACCAGCACATTTGCAATAATAGAAAGTAATAGAGAAAAAACTAAAGGAATACTGTAATTTCTATAGAACAATTTCGTTCTGAAACTCTTTGGAAATTTTATGTTTTTAAAGTAAGGGTGGTATTCTCTTCCTCAGTCCTCCCCTCACCTAATCCCACATGTTCCCATCACCACTTATATCCCCATCCAGTCCCCTTTCCCTGTCCAACTACAATGTCTATTCTATTTGCTCTTTTAGTGAGATTCCCACACACCAGCACTTTGGGCCTTCTTTGTTACTGAGACTCCTAGTATCTGCGGGTTGTAGTAGCACGGTTTATCCTTTTTTTTTTACCAGATGATTTTTTTCCAGTCCCATATATTTTTCTGAACATTTCACGATGTCATTATTTTTAGCAGTTGAGTAATATTCCATTGTGTAAATGTACCACATTTTCTTAATTTATTCTTCAGTTGAGTAACAGCTAAGTTATACTAGTTTCTGGCTATATGAATCAAGCTGCTATGACTATAGTTGAGCGAGTGTCTTTGTGATATTGCAAAGCATCTTTGGAGTGTATGTCCAGGATTGAGGTAGATCATTTCCCAATTCTGAGATACTACCAAAATGACTACCAAAGTGGCTATACAAGTTTGTACTCCCAACAAAAATGGAGGAAGTACTCTGCTTGTTCCACATCCTTCCCAGCATAAGCTGCCACTTATGGTTTTATCTTAGCCCTTCTTACAGGTATAAGATGTAATCCCAGAGTTATTTTGATTTGCATTCCCCCGTTTTCTAAACATAGTGAACCTTTTTAAAATAATTTCTCAGCTAGTAGAGATTCCCCTGTTGAGAACTGTATGTTTATATCTGTACCCAAATTTTAAATTGGACTATTTGTTTTGTTGATGATAAGGTGCGCATCACTGAGATGATCTAGAAACCAAATACAAGGGAAACTTCCCAGCACCGATGAATGCAACTCTAGCTAAGATTGCTAGTAATTGGGGATATGTAGTCTGACATCACTATCCTCTATAACCAAGCAAGACATCCAGTGTTGGGATTGGGACCTCAACTCAGCCACAAAATCTTTGACCTACAAATTATCCTGCCTATAAGATGTACAGGGTTAAATATGCAGGTAAAATTGAGGGAGTTAACTGTTTACTGACTGGTCCAGTTGGAGACCCATACAATGAGAGAAGACACACGCCTGACATTACTAATGTTATTCTTCTATCCATGAAGACAGGATCGTAGCATAATCATCATCAGAGAGGCTTCACCCAGCAACTGACAGAAACAGATATAGAGATTCAGAGCCAGACATTAGGCAGAGATTGGGAATCCTGTGGAAGAGTGTAAGGAAAGCATGTAGGAAACAAAGGCAAAAAATCCACCACAAGAAAACCCACATAATCCACTAACCCTGGGCCCATAGTAGGTCACTGATACTGAATAACCAACCAGGGAGCATTTATAGGACTGACCTCTGCTCTCTGCATATATGTTAGTTACATTCATGTAGCTTAGTCTGTAAGTGGAAATTCTAACAGTGGGGGCAGGATCTGTCTCTGCCACTGTTGCCTGTCTTTGGCATCGATGCTTCCTACTGGGATGCCTAGTCCATCAAGCCTCAGTAGGAGAGGATACTCCTAGTCTTACTGCAACTTGAAATGCCAGGAGTTGTTGATATCCATGGGAGGCCTCCTCTTTTTTGAAGAAAAAAAGAGGATGGGTGGATGGGAAAAAGGACTCCTAGGAGAGGAAAAAGGGAAAACTGTAATTGAGATGTAAATTCAATTAATTAATTAATAAAAAGATAGCTTTTGTCAATAAACTTTCCCTGTGCAGGTAAGAAAAAAAAAAGAATAGCGGAACACTTCTCACACGCATTAGGCACATGAGGGCCGATGATCTCTGATATTAGGTTGCACAATAGGTCACACCCATGCTGACATCCCTGCAAATGAATTTATTCTGGCAAATGATTCAATTGGGTTATACTATCTAATATTATAGCCTAGCGTTTTATGTTTTACACACACACACACACAGACACACACACACATATGTACACACATGTATATACACAAAAACCACACATATATACACAGAAATACACACTTTCCTTTGGAATTAATTTCTTTTATTAAATAATCGTATTGTTAGTTTCACACATTTTTTTCAATGCTTATCAAATAATCCCACCAGAATTTGCTACCTCCCTTGTCTGTTCTAGTACCCACAATTCTTTTTCCCCCCTGGTCACATTTATGCATTTTTCTCCTTTGACCCACTGAGACTCAGCATTGACTCTGGGATGTGAACCAATTGAAACTAGGGGCTTATCAGTAAATAGACAATTAAAGAGAGTGATTCTTCTCACCTATTCCTCTATAACCTATATCTCAGGCCTGGGAGATGGCTCTGTGGTTAAGAATAAGTTTATTGCTTTTAGCAAACTCAAGTTCTGCTTTCAGCACCCAATGTGGGCAGCTCAGAATTGTCTGTACCTGTATATTTGGGTTTTGGCATTCCCTCATCAACCCAGTCAGATTTTTATGCTCCACCTTACTGATCAGTTAAAATGGGGATCTGAGAGCCTCTCAAATTCTCTAGGTTTATAGTTGATTGAGACAATCCTTTCTGGGTCTCATGTAGATAACTACAATTGTTGGTAATTGAAATAGTTGCATTATATGTAGGGATAATGTACTTCACTTTGTTCCCTTTCTTCCATATCCCTGCTCCTCTTCCACAATGCTCTATAGCATTAGACAGGGTGGTATAAGAGTCCCATTTTTGATTTCCTGCAACAGTTGCTTATCATAGCATGTGTAAGGGGAGAATACAGAGAAAGAATACTGTAGGTGCTAAGGATTAGGTAGGGAGGGAGGTGGAAGGATTCAGGAAATGAAGTTTCTGAAAGAAGGACTAACCATGATAAAGAGAGCATAATGAAGCCATCTGGAAACTTGCCTTGTAACCTAAATAAATATTCCAAAAGACTGAATGGAGTCACCCTGCATGACTGACTGCTGTTACTCCTAGAAATGGTAAATGTTTAAACTAACTCTCAGTCTCAGATATGGGATACCACCATGGAACTCATAACAGAGTCCACACAAACCTACAAACAAATACAATTTCTACACAATATTTTAACTGCACTAACAGACTTAAAGAATAAGTTCATATTAACACAGATGCAATGCACCTTAGTTAAAAATTACATATATATATAAAAGCAGGCCATATTGTATATATTACATATATATAATATAATATATATATATAAAAGCAGGCCAGAGTTTATCTAGAAGCATCTTTCATATTTTTGCTAACTAAAACTACTACAGGATGATAGCAAAGCATCTGTGTGCAGGAGGGCAGGGCAACATTCTTCTAGCCAATTCATAAACACTATCTCAGGTAAGAAACTGTACTTTGATTGGATTTGAGGCCCAGTCCACCTAGAAGGAGGAAAGGTTCAACAATGTGAACCCAAGTGACAAATCCAATATGGTAAGGTCATAGGACTAAATTTCCTGATGGTTAACTAGATTGACAAATCCACATGCTGTCTTCTTGAGATTTATATTTGAAACCATAGGAAAAAAATTAGCAAATTGCTTTAATCCTTAATCACAGAAACTTTCCTTACAGTGTTGGCAGTGATTACAGTGACTCATGATGCCTCAAGATGCAGAGACTTACTTTTCAAGTAATTCCCTATCACATTATTAGATGTAAGGCTCTCTTTAGGTGAACTGTATTTCCATTGCTGTACATAGAACACCTGTCTATCAAATGTATATGCTACTATTGCTATCACCAAGCTGTAAATAGATATACGTAACTCATGTATGTTTCACATATTTAAGTACACAGTAAAGAAAGCATATTCTATATTAATAGCAAATATTTAATTGTTACTCTATTAAGAAGAACCGGCAATGACATAAAGTCTCAAAAGTAGCAAACCTATAACCCACCAACTTGGGAAGATGAAAAAGGAAGGTCATTTTAAGTTTAAAGAAAGTCCTCACTATGTAGTGAGGTTCAACCTGGTCTGAGCTATACATAGTTTTAAAATTCCAGGAAGCACAAAACATAACTCAGTTATATTGTACTCACTTGTTTCATCTGATACAAAAATTTGGCCCTTTTTAATTATGACATTGAAATGATAACTTGTGGGTATGTGTTAGTTTTATGAATTTTAATTCAAACATCCAGTAAGTTTCATAGCTTTAAGCTACACTGGATCCTTTTGCAATCCATACCAGATAGCCAGCGTAGAGTTTGCCAATATTCTCACCTGGTTACAACTATTTAAAGTTGTGGATTATCTTTTTTCTTGTTTTATGCTACCCTTTGAGGAAAAAAAAACCCTCAGGTTTTATTTAATATTCATTTGATGGGAAAAGTCTTTAAAGTCATTTCTGATTATTTCCAATGCACATATTTCTCCTCTATGAATGAACTGAAAAAAAAAAACTAACATGGATCTTTACCAATGATGGAAATGTTAATGCTAGCAAAAGATCACTAATTTTGAATCATAATATTTTATACTTTTACAAGTTCAATTACTTTTGTTAAATATACAACAGTATGACTTAAACTGACCTTTATTTAACTTTCAAAGGTGTAGTTAATTTTAAGATTATGGAATTCAATTTATTTTTCAATTTGGTGGTGAAGTTATGAATTAATATATACTACCACAAGTCTTTTTTTTCTGAAAAAAGGGACTGCTACACTTTGATAAATAGAAAATACAAGCTAATAATTGGCTCCATTTTTCTGGACCAATGATGCTTTGTTATCAGATGGAGATGATGGAAATCTGGTCCATGTTCTCTCTCCTGGAGGTCACCTGACATTTCCAACCATAGACACAATTTTAGAGTGGTAACAATCAATCAGATACAATTGCACATATCAGTGTATTTCAGTAAGTGTCCTGTCCACAGTTCACTGAGATCCTGCCTCATTACACAGTAGAATGCACACTGTCCTTAACTCTTATTATTATTACCTATCATCTATGTGCATACTACAGAGAACTGGCACAGCTACTCTGATTTGTTTTTCAATCACAGAATGCTTTCCATTAATTATATTGTAACCATTTGAATTTTAGATCTTCAACAACTACATTTTTCTTGGCTATACAGTAAGCATAATAGTAGGCTATAAATTAGTTGTGGGGCAATTTTATATTCTATCAGAAACATTTGAAAGTTTATAGGGTAAAAGACTGATAACAGTTTAAAAATGGAAAGAAAGCAAAAATAACTTCAGTATATTATGGTCACTTTTTTGTTGTTTTAATAGGGTAAAATTGAGCATCATATTAAGTAACTTATCTAAAGTTAGTATATTCAATCATAAAAGAATGATACTAAAGAAGGTACCAAGAATTGGTGATTCATCACCCAATGTCTTTTCTTCCTCAAATAATTTAGCATACTCTAAATTTATTGATGAATTAAGTCATTTTCAATATCATGATTTTAATAACTCAATAGTACAAGAAATATTCACTGGAAAACATTATTAAGCAGTTTAAGATTTTGACATAAAAGACCCATGCATCACTGCAACTATTTAATAAATGAAATCGCAGGTATGGGAGGTATTGTATGTACCATAAATTAAGGAAAACTTCAAGAACAGAGAATGAGAATGAGAACCACTGAAATTTACAAAGGGTAGAAAGTAGACAGCATTGAAAAGAAGCCACAGTAGTAATGGTTTGAAAGTAATAAAGATAAAAACATGAGATGTCCTGAAAAACCCTATTTCACAGCAGGAGAACATTACTACAAAGTCTTTAAACTATGTGAGGGGAGTTGCCACTCAGAAGTTATTGTTGAGTCTGAGGGGATGAGAAAGTCAGACAAAAAATGAGATATATCTAGCAGTAATTGAATGAGGACAGAAAAGTCTTAAGGTCACATTGGATATATACATTTCATTGAGGGTCAGACTGAGAAACCAAGTATACTTTAAAGGTCTATATCAACACCTTTATTGATAAGAGAATAGTAAGATAGCAGGCTGGAGGAAAATGAAACTATACAGTGGATTCTGCTGTGATTCTATTTTCATCAAACTTGTCAGAACAAAAGTTTTATATGCAATGGAAGAGTCTAATTATGTATGTAAAAAACATTTTCTGCTATCAATATTTATACATGAAGAAATTAATACATAATAAAGAAGTCTTTGATAGTTGCCTGTATTCCAAGAATGGATAATAAGACGTCTAAAAAAATTAAGTAAAAGTTTATCAATTACTGTGGCTACCATGTACATGTGACTTTAGGGAATACAAGAAGGACCTGTCGGCATAAGGTGAATGTGAGTTTTCACAGATGGAATCTAATTACATAAAGCTTATGAAGAATAATGTGAGGGAACCTAGACAATTTTAATTTAGTTATAAGAACGTTATCTTTTCCACATCTTCTTTCTGTCAACCAAGAAGCCAGATGTGCTTTTAAAATTTAGAATTTTAGAGGTACTTTAGAGAGAAATATGCTGCCCATCTTCTGTGTATTACATAACACTCTTAGTGGGGGTCTGTAATCAGTGTAGCTTTATGGGCACAGAGCATCATATGAATATTCACACCAAGAAGATAAACTATAAATATCCTCAAATCAATTCATTTACTAAGGAATACAGACTAGACAAATTTAACTGTCCATTGAGATATGCAAACATTTTGGTTTTAGAGGCTTGGGGATTTTAAAAATCACAGAAAAGTGATTAGGCACCTGTATTTGCTCACATATTTTAGCTTAGATATTGCAAATATAGTCATTTTAACCTAAAAGCATATTGATTAAAGATTCATGCTCAGTTATAAGTATTGTCAGGGCATTTCATTAAAATAATATAAATTTTAAGTATTTAAAGACAATTTTTTTAAGTTTCTTAGAATATAAATATTTTAAGGAGACAAGAGATTAATGTGTTAGGCATACAATGAGGTAAATTGTACATATTAGCATAAGTTGTAGGGCTTACAGGATTTAAATTGTAATTTTTGAACAAGAAGGTGAAATGTTGGCTATCCTTAATCTACACTAAAGCAACACTTTTTAAAACAATACAAAAAAAGTAAGATGTGCTGAAATGCAACCCTTTCACTATCACATAATTCATAAAATGTTAAAATTTGGAAATTAACAAACGCAGAGCAAGGCCAAGGAAAATGGCAAACATCCATAATCCTAGTAGCTTGTAGGAAAAGGCATAATGATGCAGGCTAGCCTGAGCTGGGTAATAAGTTTTTTAAACACCTGAACTACATAAAGCCCTTGTTAAAAGTGGGTGGGGAAACACCCTCGTAGAGCAGGGTAGGAGGGATGGGATAGGGGGTTTCTGGGGTGGGGAAGCATCCTGGAAATGGGATAACATTTGAAATGTAAATAAAGAAAATATTCAATAAAAAAGGGAAAAAGAAACAAAAAAGTAAAAGAATGGTTGATTAAAAAATGTATAAAAGAGAAGACATACCCATATGTTGTTATTAGTGCTCATAGTGTGACTTTCAACATAACTCAAATAAAAATAATTTAATAATACTGAAGAGAGTTGTTCTCTATTACATTTCTAATTTCCTATCCAGTAACACTAGACAAAGTTCCTTTGCTTCAATAGTAGTTCATGTGTTACTGGATCTATTGAAAGAAAGATGTGTGTATTACATGTGTGTTTAAACTTATATTCTTGGCTATATAGATATTGAAAGAAAATATTTAAAAGTTAGTTCTATTTATCACTCATATTATAAATTATATTATGAATGACTCTTACCACATTTGATAAATCTTCACATTATTATAATTATTTTTACTTTTTACTTGTAAAGTTTATATTACTTCAGTTAGTAAAAACAATGCATAGAATTTGATGTTGTAACTACTTTTACAAAATAATACATTGCATAGTGAATACTTTCCAGAAAAAGTGATACTACTAACAAATTTCCTCTTTATATGTCCAAGAATACTTGCAGTTACTTAAGAAAATAGACTTTCTAATATTCTTTAGATCTCAAGAATACATAGTAGTTTAACAAAATATATATCCTCACATTATAGACACATAAACACACATATACACACATGCTTGTCTCAAGGTCCTTGGACCTATATTAAAAGATACATTAAGTCTTTTAAAAAAACATAACATTTCACATTCACATTGCTTTAGAAATACCTTGGCTTTGTTACAATATGTTTCTCTCAGCAAACTGACAGCAAGATCCCATTACTGAAGACAATACTCACATAACTAACTGAACATGGAGAGGTTCAGCTAATGTCTATAAAGAAACTTCACTCTTACTTGTCTGTGGTATAAGAAGGTATTCTGTATGCTTCCAAAATCAAAAAGAAAGAAAGAAAGAAAGAAAGAAAGAAAGAAAGAAAGAAAGAAAGAAAGGAAGGAAAAAAAGAATGAAAGAAAGGAAGAAAGGAAGGAAAGAAACAAAAACACCATATCATCCATAAAATCTTCGATCTACAGTTTGCTCTGCCTACAAAAAATGCTAAGGCAATAGTGGCATAAAACTTGTGGGAGTAACCAACCAGTGTCTGATTTGACTTAAGACCCACTCCATGAGATGGAATACATAATATCAAGTCTTGGGTAACCAAGAACCCAAAGCCCAGAGAATGGGGGTAAAATCAAATTCTACTGGTGGCAAAAGCTCTGTCATTGGATGCAGACGAGGTAGGCGGTGCTAGGAGTGGGGAGAAGATGAGAAGATTGAGGGGGAAGATGTCTGCAATTGTCCATGTGTCTCCAGCATCTAAGGTAGTTATTAATATCAAGGATAGGTAATTGAGTTAACAATTCTAATTGTATTAGCATCCTGTGTATTGAGTATTTGCTGATATATAAATCCATTTGGTTAATCTTAAGCATTAAGAGTCTTCTTTCTACCAGGTACTGCGAGGATGGCAGCTATTGTCTGGGGTTGAGCAGAGTACTATGAGGGTGGCAGAGTTGACCCAAGGGCCCTACTTAGAGCCATGGACTCCATGGAGCTTACCAACAGAGGCAGCAACCACACCAACATCTTTTGGGTCCCGGTCACTTCTGGCCAGACAGTTCCATTAGTGTAGGAACTTAGATTGGAAACTTGGCAACCAGGCCGGAGCTAGCAGGACCTGCATTGCTGCCCCCCCTTTTTTTTTGGTGTTTGTTTGTTTTGGTTTGTTTGTTTGTTTGTTTGTTTGTTTTTGAGACAGGGTTTCTCTGTGTAGCCTGGGCTGTCCTGGAACTCACTCTGTAGACCAGGTTGGCCTCGAACTCAGAAATCCACCTGCCTCTGCCTCCCAAGTTCTGGGAATAAAGGCATGCACCACCACTGCCCGGCAGAGCTGCCTTTTCTAATACCTACTGGTACAGCATAAAACTTGTTGGAGTAATCAACCAGTGTCTGATTTGACTTAAGTCCCAGCCGTGATATAGAACACATAACACTAAGTCTTGGGTAACCAAGAACCAGGGTCTACAAAGCCAAGAGAATGGGGGTAAAATCAAATGATACTAGTCTAATATTTCTAAGAAAATATAAAAGTAACAATAAAATGATTCCTACTGATATCCACTTAAACACACACATCAGTCCCTTATTCAGCCCTCATCAAAGAGGATTCCTTTTGTAGCCAATGGGAACAAATACAGAGACCCAAGGTCAAACATTACACAGGGAGAACGATCTTGGCATACACATCTTTAAATTGATGCACCCCGTGGAGTCTCTCCTCTCAGAGATCAGGGAACTCCACTGGACAGAAAGCCAAAGGAATGGAGGGGACAGAGTGAATGGAGGACATCAGGAGAAAAAGATCCTCTCAAATAACTGAGCAAAGTTCATATGAACTCAGAGTCTGAAGCAACAATCAACAGGTCTATACTTGTCTGCAACAGGATGTTTATATGGTAGATTATATTCATATATTCTATTTGCATACATTGAACCATTCCTGGATCTCTGGCCTGAAATCTGTTTTATTATGGTGGGTGATTTTTGATATATTCTTGGATTTCATTTGCAAGGATTTAACTGAAAACTTTTAGATTTATGTTCGCAAGGAAAACAGGGAAATAGTTCTGTAATTCTTTTTGTTTGGTCTTTATGTGGTTGTGGTTTTGGGGTAATTGTGGCCTCATAAAATAATCTTGGCAATTAAAAAAAATCTGAGCTCTAATCTCCTTACTACAATTATTTTTTTCTTCTGGTTTTAATTTAAAAAAAAAAAAAAAAAAAAAAAAAAAAAAACCTAAACTATTGTCGGGCCATGGTGGCGCACTCCTTTAATCCCAGCACTTGGGAGGCAGAGGCAGGCGGATTTCTGAGTTCGAGGCCAGCCTGGTCTACAGAGTGAGTTCCAGGACAGCCAGGGCTACACAGAGAAACCCTGTCTCGAACCACCCCCCCCCAAAAAAAGAAAAAAAAAACCTAAACTATTGCAGTTTCCACTGATATTGAACATAGAAAACACCTGTAAGTGAATGCCATGAGTATTCTTTTTTGAGATCTGCTAACTTCATTCTGTAGTCTAAATGCTATATATTTCATATTTAAAAGTGCTTAGAAACAGTGATGCACATTTTTTTCTTATGATGCTAAAAACATCTCATTTAATTTAATGGGTGGAACAGTCTTTTACATGTTATGTTGTAAAAATATTCGTTAATGTTGATGTAGCATGCTACAAAACTCTGGAAGCAAATTAAGATTCAAAACTTCATTCTATTCAACGGACGAACCCTCAGCTTCTTCAAAATCCAACAGCAGGGGTTGTATCATGCCAACACTTCAAAAGTGAAATTTATTATAATAAGTTCCTCAGTAGCTATTTGTTGTTTAAATGTGAGATGATTTATTTTTTTTTCTGAAAATGACATTTTCAAATATAACAATAAATTTGCATAAATTACTTGTCTTCTATGAAATGGAAATTATTTTACTTACTTTATTTGTGTAGCATAGAATTTCATTTAAAATGCTTTCAGTGTGTGATATTTAAACGGGGCCACATATTCTTTAGATTTGTAAATATTCATGGTGAATTACAGAGTTTCTAAGTAATTCTTCCATCTAAAATGATATTAACAAAGACCTACAACAGAGCAATGTCCACCGGGTGAGAGGCCATGAAAATATCAGTCGTATCTGGCATGTTTCCATCAAGTCCTTCCCTTTAGAAGTCAGAGAACTATGAAGAGGAGTGGGCAGACAAGTTTTAAGAGTCAGTGGATAGGGAAGATGCCAAGGAAACAGGGCCTTCTAGACATAGCAGGGTTGGTGCTAATCTGAACGCAGAGGGACTGTGAGCATGCAATCAGACAGCACATCTTCAAATTAAATGAGGTCCCAGGGCTTAGATGAGAATGTGAATGTGCACTCCTGGCCATAACGTAGAAGTAAAGAACAAACACCTAAATGAAGTCAAAAGTATATTTGACGATCTTTTATCTTGTATTGCTTTTGCTTATTTGTTTGTTTGTTTTTTGCTTACTGCTCTTTTGCTTGTTAGTTATGGTTTTAATTTTTTTATGTTTTGTTTTTATGGGTATTATTTGTGTCTGCATGTGCCAGTATGTACTTGTCCTAATATTTTCATTTCCTTTGTTTGTACTTTTTGTTGCTGTTGCTTTATTGCTGTTTGTTAGTCTCTTATATTAGCCTGTTTGGCTTCATAAGAAAGACAAGGGCAGCATGGAGTGGGAAGAGAGCTAAATGGGGATGATCTGGGAAAATATGGAAAAGGAGAAAGCTTGTTCAGAATATATTGTACTAAAAACCTTTACTTTTAATAAAAAAATACATTTTAAATACAGAAATAACTTTTTTCAGGAAATAATACATTTTTAAAAATAATTCTACTTTTTTTATTAGGATTTAGTCTTTTTTAAATTTATTTTATTGGTTATTTTATTTATTTACATTTCAAATATTATTTTCCTTCCCAGTTAAACCCCCTTATCCCCTTGCCCATCCCCCTGCTTCTATGAGGGTGATCTCCCACCCACGCACCCCTGCCTTCCTGACTCAGTGCTCTAGCATTCCCCTATAGTGGTTATTGAGCCTCCACAGGACCAAGGAGTTCCCTTTGCACTGATTCCAGATAAGGTAATCCTCTGTGACATATGCAGTCAGTCTTTATAGTGACACACGTTATTTAAAAAAACAAAAAACAAAAAAAAAAAAAAACCTTACACTATGTAAATTGAAACAATAATTAAGATTCAGAATATAGTCACACAGGTCTATATTCTATCTTTCCTCGAGAAAGGTTATAAACACTTTATTGCAGCATATTAAATATTTTATCAGGAATTAAACTGCTCTTTTTATAAAGATTTTATTTACTTACAACAGAATAAGAATTTTTTGTTTGTTTGATTGCAAATTGTCTTTCCTAATTATAATTTTGTGGTAAAACATGATCAGGCAAGTTTAATATTTTTCCTATTTTGGCAAAAGTCAAAATATAAAATAAAACTCCAGAGCCAGACAATGTTACATTGTTACATGTTCTTTGTCATACCAGGTTCCTACATCCAAATCCTAAGGTGGGACAATAGAATGGAAGCTCGATGGCTGGGAGAGGAATAGCAAGGTGCAAATTAAAGAAATTTAATAAATGGTAGTGGTAGGAGAGTCCTAAATATGCAGGAACAAAGATAAATACAAAATAGAGAGGATAAAATAATAGTAACGATATCTGAAAAAGTCAGAAGGAAACATACTATTAGCTCGCTACTAAAAAATCTATAACTCATGTTTGTGTATAAATATACATGTACAGTTTAAATGAAATTTTTTTATGTCGGTTGACAAAGCTCCCTCCAAGAGATAAAGATTATTTAACCAGAAAACCCAACACCAGGAACAGAAATCATTGTGTTGAATTATTGGTCAATGTTGTCCATAAGACTCTCCAAATCATCCAGTGAAAAAAGACAGCATATTAAACAAATGGTGCTGGTCCAATTGTAGGTCAGCATGTAGAAAAATACAAATTGATCCATTCTTGTCTCATTGTACAAAGCTCAAGTCCAAGTGGATCAGGGACCTCCACATAAAACCAGATACACCAAATATAATAGAAGAGAAAGTGGGAAAGAGCCTCAAACACATCCACTAAGGGAAAAATTACAGAATACTAATGGCTCAGGCTCCAAAATCAACTATAGAAAAACGGGGCGTCATAAAACTGAAAAGTTTCTGTAAGGGAAAGGACACTGTCAAAGGGACAAAAATGGCAACCTACAGATTAGGAAAATATATTTACTAACCCTACATCCAATTAAGGGCTAATATTCATTATATACAAAGAACTCGAGAAGTTAGACTCCAGACAACCAAATAACCCTATTAAAAATGGGGTACAGAGCTATTCAAAGAATTTTCAACTAAGGAATCTCAAATGGCCAAGAAGCACCTAAAGAAATGTTCAACATACTTAATCATCAGGAAAATGCAAATCAAAACGACCCTGAAATTCCACCTCACACCAATGAGAATGGCTAAGATTAAAAATTCAGGTGACAGCAGATGCTGGTGAGTATGTGGAGAAAGAAGAAAATGCCTCCATTTCTAGATGGACTGCAAGCTGGTACAAGAACTCTAGAAATCACTCTGGTGATTCCCCAGAAAATTAGAAATATTTTGACCTGAGTCTAAAAATAAAGAAAGAAAACAAAGATGACATTTCATGATTTTCTCTAAATCAAGAGCAGAGCCTATGCAGCTGGGTTCAATGCTCAGTCATTATTGTGCTTGCCATGAAGACTTACACTCACATCTCAAAATCAGCTATTAAAAGAGAAAACAGTCTTTGTCCCCATAACCAGAGATCTGTCATACACTTGAAAAACAGGGGAACATGAAGCTCAGTGGCTTCACAGCTGAGGAAAACTGATAGGTCCATGTTGGGTGAGAGACATTGAGCTATAACATTACACTTGACAGGGGGTAATTGGAGAATATTTGTAGTATCCTCTCAATTTTAATGTAGAAGCTAAGCTGCTCTAATACAAAAAGCCCTTAAACAATCTAAATCATTATGAATATAATTTGACAATTATTATATAATCTTTGGTTGTATTATTTCTACTTTGAATTTCAAATGGTCTTTGTTCTCTGTGTAGCTAAATCATTGATCATAGCTAATTTTGTTCCTGCTAAGATACTTATTTACAGTTTTCAAAATAACATAACTTGCACTTTGGGCTGTTTTATAATTACTTTGATCTTAAGGTATATATTCCTTATCTTCTCATTAGCACACCTTGCTCTGTGCTGTTTCATGCTCCTAGAAATTCCTTGATTGATCATATCATCTTTTTTTAAGCTATATCTTCTTAAGCTTTTATTGCTTAATGTTAACTGAAGAGCTAATGAATAGAGTTGATATTTTTTTATCTGCAGTTCAGAGATTTTTTTCTATTAAATAATTTACATCTTAACATTGACCACATAATTCTTTTATGCATTCACTTAATGAAATGATTATCTCTGTTCAATGCTAATTGTTTGGAGAAAGGAACAAAGGGACTTAGTATTATGGTTTGCTCATATACTTCTTCGATTTGTCAATAGCATTACATTATTAAATATGTTAACCTCTATATTTTTCTAATATTGATTTTGAGTATTCTTTGAGGTGTTTTTAAATCACATTTTAGATGACTTGATAAACATGTCTTGGAAGACATGATGAACTGTTGAATTCTTGAGTAGATGATTAAGCAGAGGAGGGGTAAAAATGAGAAGTTTTAAGAGAAGACAAGAGAGTAGGAAAGGGAGCGGAGCAGAAGAGGGAGGAGGATGAAGGGAAGGGCTTAGAAAATTAGTTTCAAGTTCTGAAAACTATGGTAATACTTAAGCATAAAGAACAAGCAAAAAAATACAGGATAAAATCTTATAAATTTTCTTTTGCCTTTTATGATGTAGTATGCTGAAAAAAGCCCCATTCTACAAATTAAATAATTAAATTACATTAAATTTATAACTATTATTTTACCTGGCAAAACAGGATGATATAATATATATATATATGTGTGTGTGTGTGTGTGTTTATAAAATGTTATGTATATACATACACACACACATATATATATATATGTATATATATATATATATATATATATATATATATATATATCAGAGATTATGACCCTTGAAAGAGAAAATTTTAGTTGAATTATTATTTATATTGACCATAAGTGAGTTCACATTTATATCCTTAAGGGGAGTCCTTCCACAGACAGCAAAAGAAAGTCATGTGGAGGATGAAGTTGGGAACAGAGTTAAAGTATTACCTATTTCTCCAACTGAAGATGGAGGGATGGTCTGAGTCAACAAAGGAATACAAATAATGGCATTAAAAGACAGGGTACAGAGTTTTATCAAAAGCATCTGGAGGCAGAAACTGAAGCAGGAGGAATGCTGCTTAGTAGATCCTCCCTCTTCCTCTCTTACAGCTTGCTTATAGTCAAGATTCACTGGCCTAAAGATAAATTTACTACATAAAATATACTGGCCCCTTGATCATCAATTATCAATCAAGAAAATGCTCTAAAGATATGCCCAAAGGTCAGTCTGATGAAGGTAATTGTTATGCAGACATTCGTCTTTCCATGCAAGTGTGATTTATGTCAACAAGTATGCCTTAGCTTTTAAACAATAAGCTTCTTTTTTGTTGTGTGGAAATAGGAGGGCATTTAATATCCTTAACAAGGCTGCTCACCTACTTTGAGACCAGCCCAGGGCCAGCCCTGGTGGGATCCTGTTTCTTGAAGATTCTTCTTGAAGCAGTAGAAAAGGGGGGAGTGTGGGCAGAGTGTAAGACTTTGTCTTAGGAGATGTTTAGGTTTGCTGTATAAAAATAAAATGTTTACTTATCTAAGTCTAAGTTACCTTGCTGCTCTAGCTGACCTACCTCTGTGATCCTCTCCTCTCTGGCTAGAAACTGCAGTTTCTTGCATTTAGCACCCCTTCCTAAAACAGGAAAGGATTAAGTAAATAGCCTTTGTAGTATCTCAGCAGGAAATGCTGGGCTAATTGAATGTGGCAGGAAGGAAAAGGGATACTTTGAAAGTGATTATAGTGTTTATTACTAAGTTGTAAAAAGATTCTTATGAAGGCTATCTAAGGGGAAAAGCAGAAAAATCCTAAGGGGATGTGTTGGGGGAGAAATCTTCTCATCTCTTTGTCCTCAGTACTTATACTTCTTTCAGAATACATAGTCACTTGTTAAAATGTTTATCACAAGTTCACTCATAAAATCAAATCATAAATTGAAATAGAAGTTTACAACAGAGAATGTTTACATGCATATCCATTAGGAGTAATTATTTGGCTAAACCTCCATCACCTGTCACAGCTTCACAGGTTCACTAAAAGTTAGAAAAAAATTTTTTAACTAATTATTAAGTTTTGTATAAACCCAGTCAATAGTTTATCTTCTGTCCTAGCACCTACAACAAATTGTTAGTTCACTCTTTATGACCTTTGGTTAATTGTTTTACAACCTCTTGGAATGTGCTCTGAGTAGTAGAAAATCTGATTATTATTTAGAAGCAATTAACTGGTGATGAGTGAGAGAGTGGCAGAGTTCTCATTACAGTTTTAACCATCAGAAAAGGATCTAATAGCAGTTCCACTATAAAAAAGCTTATTATTCACTGACATCATAGTAGGAATTCTTATAGGATCATTATTAAGAATTAAGAAAACATCTATTTGACTATATAGCATCAATACATGACACTACATCTTTATAGATCTGCAGAGATCTGATCGAAAGGCATAGGCGAATATCTAGTGATTGTTATATATGTTTAATAATAATAGGAAAAGCATATTAATAGCAGCCATCTTTCCTAAGATGAGTTCTCTTGGACCTTGCCTATGAGAGAAAATCTATTGTGGACTAAAATCCAAAGCAGACCGTTTGAGAAAGATCACTTGCTAATTATTAGCTTGTCATATGATGGTTTCTGACAGAGACTGGGTCTCTCATTGGTATGAAACTCATTAATTGAGATAGTATAGTCACAGGGATTCCCCAGTCTCCATTTGACCAGTGCTGTAATTTTAAATATCTGGTGCTACACCAGGCATTTTTATCTAGGTTCTGGGACAGTAACTCAAGCTCCTGTATTGGCTCATAAATGCTTTACTGACTGAACTATAGCCCCCAAGCCTCTGTTTGAGTTTTGGTCCCTGCTCCATATTACCTATTGAAGGGTTTTCTAACACAAAATTTTCCAAACTCTCTCAAAAATACGACAGCTCCTGTTATTTAATCAAATCCTCAGAGGTTTTAAAAGGAGGGCATTGTGGTAAGTATCTGAGGGGAAATGAAGCAAAGGCATGAACACATTTCATAGTATATATATACATATGAAATAATAGAATAATAAAATGTAGTAATGTGTGCTCTTTTAAAGCCTCCAGTTATTTTGAATGAAGAATAATTCTATGTTTGAGACAGTTCAGATAGAATACAGTACATAGTTTTTTTTTTTTTTTTTTCAGAAAACAAAATCAAAGGTATATTGGAATTCTAGTATAACTACTTTAAAATAATCAGCATTTGGTTTTCACAAGGCAGATTTAGAAGCACTTGTGTGTTACTAATAATATAGACATTTTATAAAATAAGTTATTGATGCAAAATAGACATGGTACATACTCAATATTTAAGTAGACATTAGATGTGAAGTAAAAGATAATCCTGCTATAACCCACAGACCCAGAAAGGCTATGAAAAGAAGGAGAGATCCAGTGGGAAATTCATGGATTTCCTCAAGAAGAGGAAATAGAATATATTGGTGAAGTGGAGAGATGTAGGCATAGGAACAAGAGGGACAAGGTGGGTAGGGAGAGGGAGGGATGGAGGCAGGGAGCACTGTGAAAGAATAGAATTGGCAGACATTTGAGGAATGAAAGAGAAACCTAGTGCCATGGAAACTGCATGGCATCGATGTGGTGACCCTAGTGAAGACTCCTAGTAATGGGAGAAATAAAGCCTTAACTGGTAACTATGTAACCATGGAAGGCTTCCATTGATGGGACTGGGACATCAGCCTAACCACATGTCTTTGTCCTCTAACTTGTTCTGCCTGCAAGATGTTCTGGGATAATGGTGGCACAGAATTTGTGGCACAAAAATGAGTGCCTACACTCATTAAGTAAATTGGCCAAGAAAGTAGGTTTTAAAGATTCATGGAGGATTCCATGGCTCCAGCTACATATGTAGCAGAGAATTGCCTTATCTGGTCTTCATGGGAGGGGAGACCCTTGGTCCTGTGGAGGGTTGATGCCCCAGCATGGGGGGATGCTAGAGCGGTGAGGCAGGAGTGAATGAGTGAGTGGAGGAGTAACCTCATAGAGGGAAGGGGGAGGAGGCAGAGGGGGGATGAAATGGAAGAGTTTGTGAGGGAAAACTGGGAAGGGGGATATCATTTGAAATGTAAATGAATAAAATTATTAAATAAATAAATAAATATTAGAAAAATAAAAAAGATTTAGTCTATGCCTACCTATTTGATTTATTTATCTCTGCTCTCAAGCATGATTCTGCATTTCTTGATCATGAGTCCTTTGCTTACTGCTATCATCTTTTACAGTGAGCAGTTTAGCAGTCATCACAGCAAAGCTGAACAAAAGTTATGAAAATTGACCAGCGTCTTGAGTATGTCATGGCCTTGATGGCATGAATGTGATCCAAAGAGCAAGGTTGTTGGGCTCCAAGAATAAATTTTGCCAAAAAGAGGGAACTGCCAACTTGGGTTAACCTGTGGACATCTTGTCTGCTAGACCTGACCTAAAAGAACGAGACAGATTACAGTCTAATGCTATAGACAACTTTATTTCAATTTCAGTGTATGTTTTTAATTTATTCACTTTGTATCCCAATACCCACTTCTCTTCCTCCCAGTACACCCATACACCCATACACAGATCCTTTCCCCATTCTTCCTGCGTCAACCCCACATACACTAGCCCCTTCAGCACCACCTCCCACCCTGGCACATCAACTTGCTGCAGTACCAGGCACAACCTCTCCCACTGAGGCCAGACAAGATGGTCCACTTAAGGGAATGCAGTCTATAGGCAGGTGACCGAGTCAGGGACAGTATCCACTGTTGTTGGTGGAGAATCTTCATGAAGACCAAGCTCCAAATCTGTTACATATGTGCATGGGTTGAGGGTGCTAAGTTCAGTCTGTGTTCTTTCTTTAGTTGGTGGTTCAGTCTCTGGAAGCCCCAAGGGTCCAGTTTAGTTGACTCTGTTGGTTTTCCTTTGGGGTCCCTATTCCCTATCCTCTTTGGGTCCCCCAGCCCTTCCCCCAACTATTCTACAAGATCCCCTGAGCTAATATTTGGCTCTGGGTTTCTGCACCTGTTTTCATTGGCTGCTGTGTAGAGCCTCTGAGAAGACAGTTTCGGTAAGTTCCTATCTGTAAACATAATAGAGTATCATTAATAAAGTCATTGATTGTTTTTTTTTTTTTTTCTTTTTTTTTCCATGGGATAGGTCTCAGTTTGGGGCAGTCACTGGTTAGCCATTTTTTCCTCCTCTGCTCTATCTTGTTGTTTCACATCTTGTATGCAGGACATATTTTGGGATTAAGGTTTGTGGATAGGTTGCTGTCCTTATCCCTCCACTAGGAGTCATTCCTGGCTACAGAAAGTGGCCACTTCAGGATCCATTACCCCCACAGCTAGGAGTCTCCTCTAGACTCACCTCCACAGGCTCCCAGACTCTGATTCCCTCCCAGCTGTTTGGACTTCCTAGTGATTGCTCCCCTTCACCACTGGTTTCCATTCTGTTTCCCCTGCTCTCCCTACATCTGATCCCCTAGGGCCACTCCTCTTCCCACCCTTCTCCCACCCAGTTCCATTTCCCATAATCCCTCCAATATATATCTTATTTCTCCCTTTCAAAAAGATTCAAGCATTCTCATTTTCTCCCTCTTTTTACTTCTAATGTTTGGCTGTAAATAAAGTAAATAGTTACACTACACACACACACACACACACACACACACACACACACACACACTATATATATATATCCAATTACAACAGAGAAATTGTTACCTATATGGGAATAAGAATTTTTTATATTCATCACTAAATATTTTTAAAATTGAATTTATTTTAAAATGTTTACTATTTTTTCAAAGCTTCTTTCCTCCTTCTATTTCTTTATTTCTATTTCTTCTATTTCTTTATTGGTTCCCATTCATTATTCTCTTTTTAACTTCTTTTAAATAAAATAACTATTTGGTAAGCATCTTATTTTCATTTTATGTAATGTTTTTTGATACTCAGCCTCTAGTTTTATGAATAACCTATACATTACAATTAGGTATTTCAATTTCAAACTAGGAAGTCAGATATTGCTTAGATTAAGTTACTACTTTATTTACATATATAATGAGAGTATCAATCTCATTATGGACCTAAGTTATACATAAATGTATGCGTTGCTGAGGTCCATTAATAGACACACATAATCAGAACTATCAAGGGCCTAATTTTTATTACAATCATATATCAAATGCAAATCAGCTGTGCATGGTTGTCTGTGTGGTCCTGTTTGGTTAGTATGTGTAATGGTAAAAAACTGTTACTCAGTTTCTAATCAATTCTCGATGATTCCTGACATCCAATTTGGATGATACATTATTTACTATAATTTAGGGTGTTTTATTAATTTTAGTTCCATACTCCAAACTGAAAAAGAACCAATAAGACAGGCTTTTAATTTTAAATTTGGGTTTAAAAAAATCATATGTACGTTAGAGTCGGAATGAAATCACTCTGTAAGAAAGGATCATGTTCAAGGATAAATTGTATGGATTTATTACTAGAAATCAAATAGGATGAAAAAGCATTCATAGGCTTCCCTGATTGACACATTATTGGAGGAGTATGTGACACTCTGACTCCTCTCACACATACAATAACAAGACTGCTAACATATTATAGACTGAACGTAAATTTTCAGTGATGATTATACCTTGCAAACATTAACTTGGGTAATTGAAATAAACATATCTTTATATACTTGGTATTAAATTATCATCATGTTACATTCTAAAATAAAGAAAACCTTGCAATGAGCTGCATACTTAGTTCTTCACTTATCTTAACAGCTTTGCTCAGATATATCAGCACTAATTTTTAAAATGATACTGCCTTGAATTTAGTCAATAAAATATGTGGTTTATCTTAAGTAATCTCCTCTGCTTTTATTCATTTAAAAATATGAATCAAAGTTTTTCCTTTGACTTTCTGTAGGGATTTTAAAGTCATAATATGTGCTACTCTCTTATTATAAAACAATGATTACAAATAGATTATAAAAGCAGTAATAAGAGAAATAGCATCAGTTGGACTAGTAGAAAAATATGCAAAAAATAAATTTATAAAAAAAATAAATTTATAAAAAAAAATAAATTTAAGAATTTCCTTTGATGTGGTTATTTTAAATATATTTTAACTACTGTTACTGGTCATAAATTTTTGTGTATTTAAATTTTTCAGTAATGAAGAGGTTTTAGTATGTTATAAAAATGATAGTGTGTATCGCAGGTGTAGTAGTAGTAGTAATGTGTCTCACTTGCTTAGTAACAACAACAACAAAATGTTTAGTTGTAAACAGTCCATTATAAATCTTTATGTAGGCTTTTAACTTGCAGTCTACATGGTCTAATTGTTATTATTTGGAGAATTAGATCATTCATATGATAAGCACTTAATCCTAAATTGTATATCTTTTAGACACAACAGATCAGATGCACACATGAAATCACAGACAATGGCAGCACCCCCAGGGTCTATAGATATTAAGCTAGATGGTGTCATAGCACAGTAAAGAATGATAGGCCTCTGTCTGGAACCAAGAGACTATCTGTAATTAATAACCAGTGACAAAGAAAACATTAGTTTCCCCCAACTATTTTAATGAATATATGAACTACACTTGTAGGTAGACTTCGTGTCTGAAGAGAGAGAGGGATGGAGAGAAAGATTCTTGGGTTTGGGTGTTTACTAATTGTTTTCGGTATTTTTAATATTCGGTTTTTTGGTTTTTGCTTTGGTCTGGTCTGTATTGTTAATTTTTTTTTTTTTTTTAAGAAAGAAGGGAAAACAGGCAAGGATTTGAGTGGGTAGGAGATGGAGATGATATTGAAGGAGTTTGGGGTGTTAGGGGTGAGAGAAAAGCATAATTAGTGTATTGACTGGTTTTGTGTGTCAACTTGACACAAGCTGGAGTTATTGTGGAGAAAGGAGTCTCCCTTGAGGAAATGACTCCATGAGATGCAGCTGTAAGACTTGTTCTCAATTAGTGATCAAGGGAGGACGGCCCAGCCCATTTTAGGTGGTAGCAACCCTGGACTTGTAGTCCTGTTTTCTATAAGAAAATAACCTGAGCAAGCCAGGGGAAGCAAGCCCATAAGCAGCACTCTTCATGGCCTCTGCATCAGCTCATGCCACCAAGTTCCTGTCCCGTGTGAATTCCTGTCCTGATTTCGTTTGGTAATGAATGGCAATGTGAAAGTGTAAGCTGAATAAACCCTTTCCTCCATAACTTGATTCTTTATCATGATGTTTTTTGCAGGAATATAAACCCTGGCTAAGACAATCAGGATATATTGTCTGAAAAAATGTATTTTTTTTTTTTAATTAAAAAAGAAAAAAAAAAAAAAAAAAAAAAAAACCAAACTATTTGGTAGCTCTTGTTACTAATAAAATCTATATATCTGGATTGTGGTTGTGGTTTTGGCATATTAACCTTAATTTATAGTTAAGAAAATTTATGTTTGGTTTAAAGGGTATTTTTCAAGGGAGCCTATTTCTATCAAATGCTGGCTTCAAATACCTAATGGAAATATAAATGAGTCTTAGCTGTCTGGTCTTAAATTCTCCTAGAACTTGAGACCAGTATTAAGGATTTGTTAAAATTTGTTGACATATTTGTTTCTGTGAGAACATGTCAGGGGACACAAAAATGAAACTTGTGATGAAACTATAACATCATGTGACAACCTGTCAAAGAGTTGCTACAGAATTTCAACAGGAAGAATGTGCAAGGTTTTCTTCTCTGAAAAGAATGTTACTTGTCAGAAGTACATGTTGGGAGCCGACTTTTAGCAGAAAGCAGCTAGAAAGCAGCTATCCACATGCTAGCCACGCCTCCAAGGCTTACGTCATATCCACACAAGGGGCGTGGCAACAGTGTATACCCCAGATTTTCCTTCAATAAAAAAGACTTGAGACTTGATCACAACCTCATTGTCCCCATTCCTTGCATCTGTTCCCCTTATCCCCACTCTATCTCTGGCAGTTTGAAGCCAGGCAGTGGTGGCATAGCCTTTAATCCCAGCCTTTGAAAGGCCAAGCCAGGCAGAGCTGAGCAGGCTGCAACATAGTAACTATTCAGGCATTAAGTCTTTTGTCTCAAGCAAGGTAGAGCAGAGCCAGTTGCAACAAGTACATATGAAAAATAGTCAGCAAGATAAAATGAAACAGAGTACCCAACCCTCATGGGTTTCTTTAAACTTGTGGGTACTATTCTAATTTGCCTACCATAAACTTGTGGGGAAATAATACACCAATCTCAGGAGAATAAAATGTATAAGATTTTATCAATAAACTATTTTTATTTGTGGTGAAAAATTGAAATTCAAATTTATTTTCCCATCTGAACTGACTGCCTACCATGTATAGAAAACCATAGGAATGCAGATGACCTAAGCACAATTTGTTTTCAGCAGTCTAGAGCTATTCAACTTAATTAGTAAGAATTTTAACAATGATTAAATATTGTGGCACTCTATGTAGACTGGATTAAGAGAAAGGTTAGAACTAAACTATTTGTTTCCATTTTTTTTTGCAAATGTAACTATTAGATTGAAATTAAATGTTTCTCACAATTAATTTTTACTGAACATTTGAAGTACCCAAGCACTAAATGCTTGGACTAAAGGACAGCATTTAATATTCAGTCAGAACTTAATTTACTTTATGGAGCATGGTAGCAATTAGCTGTTTTCAAATCCTGATTTTTTTTTTCTTGCTAGAGATTGAACAAGAAGATTCTATAAAAAAATATTTTAAGTCTACTGCCATTATACAATTATTTCAAATATTTTAATAAATTACCAAAAAAAAAAAAAAAAACCCATAAGATGCCCCATTCCATTTCTTCTTTGTATTAATGTTTTCATTGTGCAAGTCTTCCTTGGTGTGACAGAAAACTTTGGTGTCAACTTGACTGTATATGGTATCAACTAAAATCAAGGATCTGGACATATCTGTGAAAAGTTTCTTGATTGGATTATTTGAATTGAGAGACCCATGTTGAATATGGGCTAGACCTTCTGTTGGTAGAGTATATAAAAGGATTCAGAAAAAAAGGAAATATTTACTTCTTATCTTGTTGCCCTTATTCTCACAAGGGTGATCATTTCTCCTGTACCAGAAGCATCATTTCACTCCTATCAGAACTTGCAAGTTTCCAAAGCACCCTGAAATTCTGCAACTCTCTAGGACTTCACTACAATTTCAGCACCATACAGGACTGTTGAGAAATCCAGTTTTGTAAACTTAGAACTACTGGACCCTGTCCTTTTGCTCAGGAGTCCATTGTTGCAGTACAGTTACCCCAGCCTCCTGTAATCACTACACACACACACACACACACACACACACACACACACACAGAGAGAGAGAGAGAGACTATATATCTATATCTACCTATCTCTATATCTATCTATCTGTCTATCTATCATCTATCTATCTATCTATCTATCTATGTTATATATATATGTTATCTATCTGTCTAGTTATTGTATCAGTTCTAAAGTCTTAAAGAACTCTGATAGTACTATTAATAAACCCTATGTCTGAAAACATCACATACTTCATTCACAGAGCACACAGAAATCAAGCCAGTATTGACCGTGAATGCTTTAACCCTACTGGCTAAGCTCCATCAGTGCTAAGAGGCACTATGCATGCTACTAGAGATGAAAGTCAAACATTAATCTTATTCAGATGTAAACTCTGCAAACTAAAATATATACATTCCAGGCAAGATATATTTATCCATATAAGAGGAGAATGGATGTCTTGGGCAATCACTTTCTGTTTGAATTGAAGGCCAATTTAACAAGATAGTACCAATACTTGGCTCAGTTGTTGGGTTTAAGAACCTGTGGTTATATAGGTTATAGGCACTTTTGACAAGCCTACCACTATTACTTGGCTAATGATATATTTTATTGAACAGAATCCTGTTAACAACTTCTAGTTTAACCACGTGTTACTGTATACCCATCAGAGTCACTTTTTATCATGGATGGTGCTTAATACAGTGAGGTATAAGTGACTGCAAAGTTCTCAGCCATAAATGGGTCATTTCTTCCACAAGTATTTCTTCTCCCAAGGCTCAGAAATCCTTTAAGAAGATAGAAAGAAGAACAGGAAAGATGTTAAGTTTCAAAGACAGTGAATGATGACTAGAAAAACTTGTTACAATATGGCAGTTACTCAAATGAATTCCTGGAAGTTTAAATTCCATGTAGGAGACCTGTGTAAGCTAAAAAAAAAAAAAAAAAAAACAACTCTCAACCTGAGAACTTTATAGTAGTTAATAACTTCTCATAGACCTCAAATATTCCACTGGTTGGCTATATGCTTAAGAGTATATAGGTAGAAGTAAGAAAAATGTAGTTTGTGTTGTGTTTGTGTGTGTGTGTGTGTGTAATGGAAATGGGAATCTGGTAGGAAGTAGGAGAGAAGACAAAAAATACAATATATGAAATTAACAAAAAGTGAATGAAATTATCAAATATTCAAACTAATTGAATTAGGATCATCTTTATGTAAGAATATATTCTAGTGTATTAAGAGTTAAAATTTATTACTTCTGTGAATCAATATTGTCCAGCAAAAAAATAGCCAGTATGTACTCATAAATATATGTATAAATAGGTATATGCATATATGTATGTATCTTTATCATTATCTACCTCTATCTATATTAACCTATAAATCTAATCTATTATCTATTTATCATCTATCTGTCATCTAATATATGCTTTCTATCATTTGTCTATATATCATTTATCAGCATATTTAAAATTATTCAATTTCTCTATTCATCTATTATCTGTCATCTCTCAGTGTCTATTATTTATGTTCATCTACCCACCTTCTATTTATCATCTATCAATCTCTGATACATGTCATCAATATATGTCACTTCAATCCAGTTAGAGGAATTCTTTTAAGCATTCATCTAGGGATGAAAACAATATATTTCAGGCATTTAGTTAGCACAGTGAAAATTCAGATAAGGTTTGATGTGATGGTCAAACATGTGTAATAATCTGCAAATGAGACAATGTAGAATTTTAATCCAGCAATATGGCTGCTCTAGAGAAGGATGAAATCCAAAGACTTTTAGGTTTGTGTGTCCTGGATGGAATGCAGACACACCCTGGATTGCACTATAATCTGGCTGGAATACAAACACACCCTCAGTACAAAATTTTAATCTCTAGTAGTGAAAAAAAAGTTTAGTTTGTAGAAGCCATGTTTAAAAGTGACATCCAACTGAGGGGTAGATAAACTGATGAAATAGAGAAAGAGTTGATGGAATGAGTAAGAGAGTAGGGTATGCCCAACCCTCATGAGAACAGATAGGAAAGAGAGCTGACTAAAAATCATAGGGCGGGGGACATAGCCAGTTGCGTTGAGTTCAGGTGAGTGCAGAGCAGTTCAGTTGAGTTGCATCAGGTCAGTTTCATGCAGTCAGTGTAGTTCACATTTAGTGGAGTTTATAGGCAGTTTTTGCCAAGCAGAGCAATCAGTCAGAAGCCAAGAGAAGCCTGTTTGAATCACTCAGCCAGAGTTCAGAGGAATTCAAGTCAGACCAGCTGAAGTGAATCACCCATCCAGAGTTCAGAAAGAGATGGTAAGGGTGAGCATATTCAGGGGCAAGCCTCCAAGAAAACAATTACATCTGGCAAATAAAAGTTACTTTTACAGGACAAAATTTATAAAATCAAGTAGGGCTCTTTTCATACTGTGGAGCAACACTTCCTTTTTCTTTGGTGAACTGTTGACATAGTCTTTTCAGACCTTTAGTTAACGGGAGTGATGTGTTCACACTATGGAGGAAAAGCAACCCCTAAGTCAACCTCACCATAAATATCAACATATCTACGAATAGTTTTTGTTCTTATTTAGTTCTAGAAATTTCTCCAAGATTTACTATAAAAGATACTTCCTACCTTGTGACATGATTGATAGTTTGTAAAAACTATACAAGGTAGGGATTAATTGAAGAAAGGTTGGTCTCTAGGTACACATCCATGAGAAAGATGACCATGCCTTTGACTCTTGGTTTCTATTAGCTGAAAGCCACTTATTACTATTGTTTTGTTCATAACACAATGTACAAACACAAGCAACCCACCTCCAAAATAGAATGCAACTCCAGAACACTGAGATATAAACTTTTCTGTCTTTATGTTGCTTGTCTCAGATTTGGCAACAATGAAAAGAGATTAATTCATATTCACAGCAATAGCTATAGCAATATATGACAATATGACATGTCATGAGTGCCAAGATAATTAATATAGTTCATTCCACATTTATGGAAATTATTGCACAATTTTCCTCTAATTCTGAACAGGCCAATGTGTAAAAGTTAAAAAGTCTATATGGATTGTTCAATCTTAAATAGGACCGCTATATGACACCAAATCATCCAAAGATCAGGGATAATTACAGAAGAGAATGTTATTCTTGTCAAGTATATCTGAACAGCATATCAAATACTTTGAACCAAAATAAAATATTTCCTACTTTAAGTTGTTTATTTAACTAGAAAAGTTAATTATTGACATAAGATAAAACAGAAAGCATTGAACTGTATTGTCCATCTAGGGATCTTAATACTTCATGAACACATGGAGGAAGGAAACTATAGCTTTATAGCAGTGTAGATTAAAGGGAAAATTAAGTCATGCTAGATTGGCAGGGTAGATTTTGAATCAGGAGGCAATAAAGTGATGTCTTCTAATGCAAAAAGATCCAAGTTTGCTTTTGACATCCTTAGAAGCTGCTTCTATTCAAAAGCAGACATTTAGTTCCTACTTGTTTCTTTTCTTGCCCTATTCCAGCTTTGTTTGTATGGTAAAATGCATTAGATTAGGTATTATAAAAAAAAGAAATACATTTTATGTGCTTTGAAACCATTAGAGATTCTTCAGTTAATTTTCTCTTTAGTTCTGTACCCCATTTTTTAATTGGTATATTTGGTTTTCTGGCGTCTAACTTCTTGAGCTCTTTGTATATGTTGGATATTAGCCATCTATTAGATGTAGAGTTAGAAAAGCTAGAAATTAGGCCCGGCAGCTGTGGCTCCACAGTTCCTCATGGCTCGGCACCAAACACAAGAAAGTCCTTGGGTTTCAGGGTTTATTGGCATGATGGATGGTAGATGGATCTGGATGCACCCCTGTAAAACCCAGGGCAGTCCTGAGTTAAATAGCAAGGAGAGGGTGGGGAGGGGCTGGGGAAGTATGCTTAATTGGCTCCACCCTCTGGCCTTCAGGTACCTCATTAGTATGTAAATCTCTCTAAGGCCTGAGGCCTGTTAATCACACCCTCCACCTGTGCCCTACAAGACTGAAGGGTGAAGGCTGAATGGAGATTAGACCTCCTGTAGGGAGCCTGGGTTCTGGGGACTTGGCCAAACACCCACAACTCAAGAACCAGGATACTCTTTCACGTCCTGACAAAGCTTGAGCCATTGGTGTTCTGTTCAGAAAATTTTCCCCTTGTGCCAATGTATTTGAGGCTATTTCTCACTTTCTCTTCTATCAGATTCCGTATATCTGGTTTTATGTGGAAGTCTTTGATACTCTTGGACTTGAGTGTTGTACAGGAAATAAATATGAATCAATTTGCATCCCACCAGTTAGACTAGCACCATTTGTTGAAGACTCATTCTTTCTTCCACTGTACAGTTTTGGCTTCTTTGGCAAAGATCAAGTGTCCTTAGGTGTGTGGGATAATTTCTGGGAATATAATTCTACTCCATTGATCAACCTGTCTGTCTCTGTACCAATACCATGCATTTTTTTAAAATCACATTCTTAGTCATCAAGGAAATGCAAATCCAAATGATCCTGAGATTCCACATCATTGTATTAGTGGCTAAGATAATAAACTCAGGTGATAGCAGATGCTGGCAAGGATGTGAAGAAAGAGGAACATTCCTCCATTGCTTGTGGGATTGCAAGCTGGTACAACTTTATAGAAATCAATCTGGTTGTTCCTCAGAAATTTGAAAATAGTTCCACCTGAAGACCCATCTACACCATTCCTGGGCACATATCCAAAAGATGTTCCATCATATCACGAAGTCAGGCCCTCCTGTACGTTCACAGCAGCTTTATTTATAATAGCCAGAAGCTGGAAACAACCCAGATGTCCCTCAATGGAAGAATGGATACAAAAAATGTGGTATATTTAAAAAAGGACATCACAAAATTTGCAGTCAAATTGATGGTACCATAAAATATCATCCTGAGTGATGTAATCCAGACCCAAAAGGACATACATGGTATGTACTCACTGACAAGTGGATATTAGTCAAAAAGCCAAGAATACCGTTGATACAACTCACAGACTGTATGAAGCTTAACAAGAAGGAAGGCAAAAGTGTAGATGCTTCAATCCCACTTAGAAAGTGGAACAAAACAATCATGGGAGGCAGAGGAGGAAGGGACCTGAGTGGAAGGGAGAGGGAAAAAGGAGGGACAGGATCAAGTATGAGGGGACACAGGAGAGAAGCCCCGAGGGCCAAGAATATAAATAGAAATATGCAAAATAGAAATATGCAGCAGTATGTGGTGGGGAATGAGAGGAAACTACTAGAAAATTCCAGAAACTAGGGATGCTAAGAGACTCCTAAGACCTAATTGGGGTGACCCCAAAATGCTCAACAGCAGAGAGATAGAACCTAAATGGATCACCTCCAGTAGGTAGACATGTCTTTTAGTTGACTGGTGGGACTACTCGCCTACCTCAATAATTTTAATCCAGAATTGTTCTTGTCTAAAGGAAACACAAGGAAAAAAATTAGAGCAAAGACTGAAAAAAAAAAAAGGCCATTCAGAGACTGCTATAGCTAATGCCAGGATGTGCTTGCAGACAGGAGCCTGACATGGCTGTCTTCTGAGAAGCTCTGTGAGCATCTGACTAAGAGAGATGCAGATACTCATAGCCAACCATTGATCTCAGCCTGGGGACCTCAAAGGAAAAGTTAGGGGAAGGACTGAAGGAGCTGAACGGTATTGCAATCCCATAGAAAGAACAGCAATATCAACTAAACATACCCCTTAGAACTCCCAGGGACTAAGCCACTAACCAAAGAGCATACGTGGACCAGTCTGTGGCTCCTACTACATGTGTAGCAGAGGACTGCCTTGTGTGGCCTCAGTGGGATGGGAGGTTTGTGGTCGTGTAGAGGCTTGATGCCACAGAGAAAGGAAATTCTAGAGGGATGAGGTGGGACTGGATGAGTGGGTGGAGGAGCACCCTCATAGAGGCAAAGGGGAGAAATAATAGGGTAGGGCTTCTTAGAGGGGGAACTGGGAAAAAGGACAACATGACACTATTACTGAGGCTATGGGGTGCTCTGAAAAAGGGCCTATCATGATGGTCCTCCAAAAGACCCAACAAGTAGCAGAAAGATTCAGATGCAGATGTTTACATACAACCAATGGACAGAAGCTGCTGACCCCTATTGTTGAATTAGGGAAAAGCTGAAAGAAGCTGAGGAGGAGGGCAACCATATAGGAGGACAAGCAGTTTCAACTAATCTGGACCCCTGAGATCTCTCATACATAGGGCCACCAACCAAGCAGCATACACCAGCTGATATTAGGCCCCCAACACATATACAGCAGAGGACTGCCGGGTCTGGACTCAGTTAAGGAAGATACACTTAACCCTCAAGAGATTGGAGACCCCAGGGAGTGGGGAGGTCTGGTGTGATAGGGAGTGGGCTTGGGGTGGGGGTGGTGGGGACATCTTTGTTGAAGCATGAGCAGGGGGAGCAGGTATGGGATGGGATGAGGAACAGTCTGAGGGTGGACCAGAAAGGGGATAAAATCTGGACTGTAAAAATAAATAAAAATTTAAAAACCCATTTAAAATGTAAATAAATACAATAATTTATATAAAATAAATAAGAAAAAGCATTTCTCAAGGTCCCAACAAATGAGTCTTGGACTAAGATTAAATTATCAGCATGGCTGGTATCTGGGACTGTGTTATTCTTTGTATCTGAGAAAGGTGAGTGAGTGGCTGTAAGAAAGTCTAGCTGCCAAAGAGAGGAGAATTTTGCCATCACAGAGATCAAAAAAAAAAAAAAAAAAAAAAAAAAAAACACAACCAAGGGGGAAATTATGACAGATATTTTGGGGCTAATGAAGATAACTTAATAGCTCCAATTTTACTCAAGCATCTGCACTCATCTCTGAATCTCTTCCATGAGGTATACCTCTTTAGAACAATAAAAATGGAATTTCTAGACATGAAACTTTAGTGTATATGCAAATAATAGATCTTCCCATATTATGAAAATATAGATAATACACAGATAATACACAGATGAAAGATGAAGATGTTTGAATAAGACTATAGGAGAAAAGTGTACTTATAATCATAAAATTTTCTCAATATTCACAGACACTTCTTATTTGTCAGAGTTAGAATCTCTTCACTGCCCTTTCTTTGTTTTGTCTGATGATTATTTTAATGGATCCATGGCAAAAAAAAAGTATTGAAATCAAGTCATTTCCCCATTAAGCATCTCCCAGCAAAACTTACCTGCTTATTAAAGATGAAAGGTTTCTTCTTTTCATTGTTTAAATTATTTCCACATTCATATGGCTCAGTTATAATAAGATTTTTGCTCTAGCTTCAGGCTTATTAGTATATGAATTTATTAATTTCTATGGTGCATAGTGAATTACCACAAATATAGTCTCTTAAAGCAATACATGTTTGATATCCTAGTTTCTTGAAATCAGAAACGTGTCTACCATTTAATTAGGATTCTGGCATCAAGAGCTCATCAGGCTATTATTTAGATGTTGTCAAAAGAGATTGGTCTTGTTGGTCTTGCCTTAGGTTCTATTTGGACAATAACATCTCCCAAGCTCTTGTCATGTATATGTATATATATGTGTGTGTGTGTGTATACATATATGTGTATATACACATATATATGTGTGTGTATTTATATGAATATATATGAATATATATATATATATATATATATATATATATATATATATATAAAATTGCTGTTTCCCTTTGGTCAGAAATTTTCTTGCTACATGACCCTCCTTTTAAGGTTTCACAATTGTATAGCAGCTTATTTTCAGATTCAGCAAGAGAGAATTTTTCTGACCAATCTTCTAAAAATGGAGTCTCACTTATACAAATCATGTGAAAGATGCCCTATCATCTTTCCCCTTTTCTGCAATTTAGTAACTGTAGGGGAGTTCCACTAAAGCCATACAACACAGCAGAGTTATATATGCATCACGGAGAACATGGATAGGCATAGAGCTATAAAGTTAAATCCTAAACTGTAGTATAGGACTCCAGACAAAGCTAATTCCTGGAATGTGGTACATCTGAGAGAGTCTGGCTGGGACAAAGGCCAAATGTGCAGCAAATATTAGGGCCATATGCCCAAAGCTTTTTAATACCGCTTGTTTAATGTAACTAGGCATGGATCATAGTGAAGAGACTGTTCTTCATGCTGGGTTCTCATCTTGCATTTCTTCAGTGTTTTCTTATATTCTTTCTCTCACATGATGCTATTTACTTTGAACTGCTGTATATTTGAAATGCATGGACTTAGGTTTTATTTTGCTGATGTTCACAGCTAAGAGATTGCTTTTAGTCTTGGTATATTCTCTAGACATAGAGTTTTGAATAAATTTAGGGCTGTGGATATTCTTGAATATAGACTAACTGGCTTTCACTATGCATTTCTAATGAATATTTGGATACTCCTGACAAAATATTCTCATTTTATTCTGAAATTTCTCTCAGAGGCTTCTTTTTTGAATGGTGGGTTTATAGCTAATGGCATTATTTTGAAAGGTGTGGAAATGTTGAAATAAGAGCATAGCTTGAAGAAGACAACTGAGGGCAGGTCTAGGAAGTATATAGGATCTCTGAATACTTATCATTTAGTCTTCAGTAGCAGGGTCTGTCATGGTATCAGTGGTATGAATACCTGACCTCTGTAAAGTGCTCCTTTCACAATGATTGTCTGCTCAAGCACATGAGACAAGTTACAATAGCGTTGAAATCATGATCCAAAATAGAGATTCCCTATCTTAAGTAGTTTCTGTAAAATATTTTAGTAGCTGTGATAAAATCTTTCTAATGTGAGTATAGTTATTACAGCCCTAAATACACAGTATGTCAACTGACCATTTAAAATATTGAATAGAAACTACCCAATCATCTCTCATGATACAGGAAAGTAAAATAATAACTAGCATGAAAGGGTCTTAGCATTTGGCACTGATTTCTGTATCATTATAGATATTGTCTTAAGAGAGAAGACTCCTTAAAACACACACACGTGCACACACACAGGCACAAACACACACACACATTACTGTGTTAGTTTGAATATGTTTGACCTAGGGAATGACACTATTAGGAGGTGTGGCCTTTTTGGAGTAGGTGTGGCCTTATTGGAGGAATTGTGTCACTGTGGGATGGGCAATGAGCTGCTCTTCCTAACCACATGGGACCCAGTCTTCTCCCAGCAGCCTTCAGATGAAGATATAGAACTCCTACTTTTTCCAGCACCATGCCTACCAGGATGCTGCTGCATTGCTCCTGCCCTGAAGATAATAGACTGAATCTCTGAAAGTGTAAGTAAGTCCCAATTAAATGTTATCCTTATAAAAGTTGCTTTGATCAGAGTGTCTGTTCACAGCAATAAGATCTTAGACAATTACATATGCATATATATGCTCATATGTGTTATGAATGCGTATGCAATTTGTTATTATTAGTTACTACCACTACTACTACTAGTATTACTAGTAGTTTACTAGTAGTAGTGGTAGTAGTAGCAGTAGTGCAAGTACTGCTGCTGTACTGTAGAGATCAGAGTCTCTATCATGTCACACAACTGCACCGTCAGTGATGTATACCACCATCTTTGACACGGTCCTCCTGCTCTGTAACCATATAATTCATATCATTCTCACTATAACATTCAAAGTGAATATCGAAATGTAGCAAATTTATTTTTTTATCCAAATTCATGCTCCATCTATGTCAAGATTTAGAATGTTTTTTTTTTTTGGAGAGGTCATTTGATTAACTTAGGGTGGTAAATGACTAAGTGCCATGTTTTCTTCAAACTATAAGAATATATAATCACCTGGTAATATGTTAGCTGCATTGTACCCTTTGGGATTCGCAAGGCTTGGAAAAATACTAAGCAAGTACCTTAGAATGTCTAGTTATTTTGGCTGGTGAGAAATTATACTCTAAATAAAATACGGGTTTCCTTTGAAAATAAGTTGTTTGTATAAAACATCAAGGTAGAACATTATTCATTTTACATAATTTGTGCAAAAGAAAAACACAGCTGCATTCTTCTGTACCTAATCATGTCAAGCATAAACAAAACCCAAAACAATTAATAGACAATCCATACTTATATATGTATCCACATGAATAAATTGATAACCAAATTTATTATGTGAAGCAAGTAGTTAATTGTTTTAGAATAAGAGTCAGTATTTTTCCAGGGTAGAGTGCTATCCTTTGGAGTATTGTTAACATATACTATTTTAAGATCTGTATTCTTTATTGAAAGTGAGTGGTTATCTATGTCTAAATAAACACAGCAGTACATAAAAAGTGACGCTAACCCTTACTATCTAAATACTTGTTCTTTTAAAAGCTTCCATGATGTTGAGAGCATGCAGACCACACAATTTGTAGACTTCGGAGAGAAGGGGCTAGGCTACAGAGCAGCTCATTTCTCTGCAGCATAGAAGACAATCACCACCTACGATAGTCCATTAACTTGAAGATAGATGTTTTCATTTCTTACTCAGAAAGAACCTTTCCTGCAATCAAAATCTTTGAAACCTGCTACATCCTCATAACCCTGCCCTGAAATAAAGTTGGAGGAAAAGATTACTGACTTTTGTTACAATCAACAAAGCTGAAAGGAGTTGAACAACAGATGAAGAATGGTTGAACATGCAGATGCAGAGTTTTGGGTTTTACCCAGCTTGTTTCAGGTCTTGCTTTGGTACAATATTTTCTCACTATGTTGTTTTGGAATGGTAATATATATTCTATGATATTAGAAGTATGTGATCTACTTTTTGATTTTGATTTTATCAGAGATAAAAAAGTTAAGAGATTGCATGATTCTCAGAAGAGACTTTGAATGTTGTTGAGATTCCTATAGGCTATGGGGACTTTTGAATTTGGATGAAATGTGTTTTGCATTATGCTCCAGCTAGTATGGCCCCCATAGAATCATGTGTTTGAACAAGTCTGAGCTAGCCTAAGTGTAGAATGTGGTGGTTTGAATATGCTGGCTCATGGGAAGTGGCACAATTGGGATGTATGGCCTTGTTGAATAGATGCAGCCTTGTTGGAAGAAATGTGTCACTGTATATGCAGGTTTTTGGGTCTCCAAGGGCTCAAGCTCTGCCCATATAGGAAGAGGCCTTCCTGGATACCTATGGTAAGACAATCCTCTCCTGGCTACTTACATATCAAAATGTAGAATCTGAGCTCCTTTTCCAGTCTTATATCTGCCTGGATGCAGTCATGCTTTCCAGCATGATGACAATAGACTAAACTTCTGAAACTATAAGCTTGAAATGTTTTCTATAAGAGTTTCTTGGGTCCTGGTGTCTCTTACCAGCAATGAAACATTAAAATACTATTTAATGAAAGATTTATATTTTTAGCAGATAATATATATGCTTAGGTGATCTTCATGTCTCATATTGTTTCTTACAATAGAAAAAACAAGTGACTTCATCTCTGAATCTTGAAAGCTACCTCATTTTTTCATACCAACTCTATATTAACCACACCCATGTATACCCCACTATGACTACAATTTCTGAAAAGCAATAAAAGTTGAAAACATATTATCCTTTAAATAAAGATTATTTAGAGTGAAGGTTTGAAGTAGCAGTCATATTAGGATAATGCATTGAAATAAATCTTCCCATATGACTCAGTGACCAATTGTGAAATAAGGTATTGGAGAAAAAATTAATAACCTTGGTAAATGATGAAACACCCTGTTTTGAGATACTAATTGCTTAAAAGAGCCGGAATTGAAAGTCTTTGGAAGAAATGTATACATAAGTTGTTGGTAGTAGAAGAAACATTATGGGGGAGTTTCATGGATAATATTATTCTATGATTAGACATATTTTCAGAGGTAATAAAGAACACCAGACTTTATACAATGTATATAATGACTTAATTGATATTCTAGAAATAATATTTCAAGAGAGAGTTATAAAAAAATGGAAGGATTGTTTTATTGACCCAGAGAAACAATGACTGATGCAAAAATAACCAAAGCATTAAAATATTTAACAAACTGAAACTGGTTGCTATTTTGGTGAGAGGGGCAAGGATAAGTGGATAAAAAAAGATATTTAAAGTGGATGAACTGCCTGGGAGTCATTATTTCAAGAGCTCTAATTTGAACCAGTGCAGTAAAGCTGTATCCTGAGAGTGAGGTTGGAAGAATTAGGTAACATATCAATGTGGCCTAGTTTATATCACTTGTTGTTCATCTGCTTCTCTAGTTTCTCAGAATCAAACCCTGCTCTTATTTTTATTTTTTCTGTTAAAGCTGTTATGCAGAATATAAAATTGTATTTCAAATCTAGAATTCATCTTGTCACCCTCACAGATATATCTCAGGTCTCAACTGCAAATGGATAAATTGATGTGTGTTTGAGTGTTCTGCCCTATGCCATCAAGTCAGTGTGAATATAATTTCATACATAAGAAAAGACAGATGGTGGACTCTGTCAGGGACATAATCAGCATTGAGCCCTTTTGGCTTTGCAAAATGTGAGAAATCATCTGCAATTTTGTTAAAATTTGAAAAGAAGTTACTGGAGCCTGTACACTAGCGAAGTGAAAGATCTGACAAGGTTTTCAAACAAATAGTGTTCTTTAAATAGCAGAATTGAGTATGGCAGGAATAGAGTATTTAGGAATTCTGTTGCAATGTAACCCAAGGATGGTGACATCCTTTTTATTCCTAGGAATAAAATTTCCTCCAATTTCTAGACATTATTACTGTTATTTGTTTTCTGTCTTTGTTTCCTTCTGTTTTCACACAGCTTAACCTTGGTCATGGGTACATTCCCCTCAAAATGGACTTCTTGCAACATACTTTCCAACAAGCTTTGTCTCTTGCAATGAACTGACTAATAAATTTGCTTTGGTTGTTCAAAGCCTTCACAAAAAGATGAAAGTTATATTGTTCATTCATCTGTTTCAATTCGGCATTCTCACTTTAGAGGATAGTCTAGAAAGACACAAAATGAAGTTTCTTTATTGCTGTGCTTCCCATGATGCTCAGCACAGTGCTGATACTGAGATAAGCATTTATCACTTTTGTGGCCAGACCAACAAATGAAAATAAAATAACAGGCTCCTTAAAATGTGGACCCATTTTGACAACTGAGTGAGATTGTTGAGGTGTAAATGATTTGTTTTGGACTTTTTGAATTGGGGAAGAAGTGTATATGAATTGGCTGTTAAAAAAGTTATAAGTCGACAGACATTCTGGAAATTATAATTAGAATAGAAATTGGATAAAATATATACATCTTAATTATGAAAAATCTCATTTCATAAAATATAAGTACTCACAGAATAGAAAAATACAACATGTACAACACAAAAACATCATGAAACTAAATATTGGTATGTGATTATATTTTTAGCATCATAACAAATCCAAAGTTATACATTTGCCAAAAATATATCTTGAATATATTTTTTACCAAAGTACGAAATTTTATGTTACTCAGTTTTATGTCAAGTTTTTCAAATATGCTTAGATTTGACTAATACTAATTTTTTTTCAGTTCAGTGGCTCCTGATGCATTGTTCATACTAGATATTCATGCATAGGTCAATAGATCATGAATAAATTATCAAACTTTATATTGTAGCACGGCACCTTGTTCCCAGTGTTGCTACCATAACATATTATAGCATACCTTGTGCTGTATCAAGCTTTAATTCAAACAATAACTTATTTGACAACTATTCTTAATCTATAAAAGATTTTGTTCTCTTTCTCCCCCAACTCAGTTATGTACATATTTCAGAATAAAAAGTAGACCTATATTCAAACTTAGCCAATGAACTAAGATTCATCATAATTCTGGTGAACATATTATAAATGAAATTCTGAAAATAAATAAATTATTCATGGAATGAACAAAGATCTGTAAGTAAATGGTATTCTGAGAATTGAAGATTATGTTATTTTCCCAAACTCCTGATTAGAGAATGGTTTTTAACATTTCTTTTTCCTTCCATTTTAATTTCTTCCTTCGTTTTACCTTCCAACTTAAAAATGGCAATATCTTATCTCCTGGAAACAAATATCTGGCCAAATAATTGAGATAGCAGGCAGCAGCAGGAACTCAAAAGTTACTTGAGTCAAAGTCATTTGACATTGCTCAGACTGAAGGAATACACTTCCCATGACCACAGGCCATATGTTTACAAGCATGTGCTCTACTGACCATGTAGGTGTCTAAACAGTGTAGAAAGTGGGTCCTGTCGATGTGAAGTGATTGAGAAGGTAAACCAGTTATTCAGTGATTACATTCTGAAGACCTAATCTGCACATGAACTCTGATAGGTTAAAGTGCTGTAAGGAAGTATATGAATTTAGACATGAGAATCTGAATGATTATTAGTGCGAAAAATGAGAACAGGTTTCATTTTTGTTATATATATTTATGTGTGTGTGTATGTATATATTAGTTATTTGAGAATTTCATTCATGTTTACATCATGGTCACCTTCCCCATTGTCCAAGAGTACACTCTTCTCTTCACACCAAATTTTGTGTCTTTTTTCACCCAATAAAATTTGTGATGTCCAAGTACTCTATGTTGTATTACTGTCCATTGGCCATACTCTTAGAGAAACCTACCTTTCCTATTCAAGAAGTTTAGTTTGTCATAAATATGAATCTATTCATTTGCCTACATACAGACCACCAGTTACATTAGAGCCTTTTATTGAATTTTTTTTTTCCACCATGATTTTGCCTTCTTTGTCAAAGATCAAGTTTCCATAGGTGTGTGGGTTTACTTATGGGTCTTCAATTTTATTCCATTAATCCACCTGTTTGTCTCTGTAAGAATACTATGTGTTTTTTATTGCTATTGCCTTGTAATATCTCTTGCAGTCTGAACTGCTGATTCCCTCACAAGATCTTTTACTGTTAAAAATTGTTTTGTCTATTCTGTTTTCTTTATTTTTCCACATGAAGTTGAAAATTGCTCTTTCCTCTTGGAGAAGGGGGAAGAGGAATTGGGTGAAAAACAGTTGGAGGGTGGACCAGGAGAAGGACAACTACTTGACTGTAAAGAAAACTTTATAATAATAATAATAATAATAATAATAATAATAATAATAATAATAATAATAAACAATAATGTGGAAAAAAGTAATTGGGCCTAGAAAGATTTCTCAGTGGTTAGAGTCACTGACTGTTGTACCAGAGGACTCATGTTCAATTTCCAGCACCCACATGGCAGGAAATAACTGGCTTTAACATCAGTTCTAAGGAATCTGGACTTTACATACACTACATGCATAGACATGCATGAAAGAAAACATCAATACACAAAACAAATAAACAATAAAAATGTAAGAAAAATCCTTGTAATTACACAATGCAATCTCTGTTTAGTCAATATTTGATAACACAAAGCAAAATCTTAGAGTTTGGCACAAATGTGACTTAAGTTAGAGTCTTGGGAGATAGTTATGTGTTCTGAGACATGTCTGGGTACTTTGACATTCATCTTGGATAATTTATGAAAAAGAGCCTTTTGAGTATGATGTAATTTTTTACATAATAAGAATATGGTTAAATATTAATATCCATAAGGTTGAAGGATGTGAATATTATGTATTTAGATTATGCTATAGAAATGTAAAAATATTACAAAACATTTATAAAATACAGAGGAAAGTAGACATTGATATTCTAATCAGATTATGCATACTTTTCAGAAAAAGAAACCTAATAGAACTGTTTTTTGCTTTTAATCCTTAACTCACACAAAGCAGTAAATCCCGTCCTAAAATTGTGCCCATTATCCATTTTAAATATGTTTATAAGTGTGAATTTATTTCTCTGGACAAATAACAGTTAATACTGATTCTCATTGTAAATTATATACAAAATGAAAGTTATTTGAACATAAATACAATGACAATTTTTGTAGCATTATGTACATACACTATTCTGGATGCTATTTTAAAAGTTTCCTTCAAAATTCACATCTGTTAAAATATTTTTAAAATAAAACATAAAGCAAATGTGAAATTTAAAAAAAGGTTTTTCATTTTGTTTAACACTTACTTTGTTAAAATATTTAAATAACTTTAAAATTACATTTAGTTTTAAAATGCATAAAATAGAAGCTATTATCAAAGATTAACACAATTTATTCATTACTACAGCTTAAATATCCAGTTATTGACAAAAGCAATAAAGGCAAAAGAATTACTTCACTTCTGACTTTTTTGGCAATATAACATGAGCTACTTTCTTCAGCTCTCTAGGCCATCTTTAAAATTCAGTTCTACTTTTCTGTAAAATAATCCATTTCCTTACGGTTGTGTTTGCATAATTAATGTCCCACTCCACAATTTACATGCACTGATTTTCAAAGACTAATTTCAAAGCTTAGCATTTTATTGCTTCTTGTTCAAGTCTTATTCTGTCTGTTTGCAAATATAATTTGCTTCTGATTAACCCCATTTAAACTCCATATTATAGAAAGTGATAATTTTTAAAAGATGAGCTATGTGTATCCTTTGTATACAGAATGGTATATTTTAAGGTTAATAACAAAAATGCATTTAAAGAAGGTCAGAAAATCATAAATTCTGGCAAACTTACTCTCAAGAGTGTGAATATAACTCTCGAAATTTGGCACAAAATATACAAATAAAAATTCACCGTATTAATTTATTAGTTCTAATACTGAACATAATATTAACATAAATTTAAGTTATGATGAATGTAGAAACAATTATTTAGGACCTAGCTAACACAGAAATACACAGATATGTCAATATTTTTTGCTTCTCTTCTTAAATCATAGCCTGTAACGTATATTATAGAATAGGCCGATATTAATACCTGAGTGATATGGCAGACCCATATTTTTCCTTTTATACCTATGTTTTTATTTTGAGTCATCCACCTTCATGAGTAGCCAAATCCCTCTTGCTCAATCTCACAGGATTGTGCCATTCCACTCTCCTTGTTCCCTTGTAGCTATGATTGGTAACATGATCCACCTTTTGATTTACAACTGAATAACAGCACACAAGATTTCACGAGGTTTTCATTGGGACATTAGCGAAATTTCTCTGAGAAGACTGCTGATGTATATGTAAGGTATTTTCAATATAAAGTTATTTATATTTGTTTTTATTGTTAAAATGGTTTTAATAAACTTTCTCAAAAACATGGACTTAATCATAAAATTATGAACAGGAATCATAACATCTGAATTATAAAAATCAATTTTTAAAGCACAAAACACACATATATCACATAAAACAAAATGGAAACAAACAACTATTATATGAAACAAACATCTCCCAGATGTATAAGACAAAGAGAACATTTTTTTTTATAAATTTGAAACAGAGTTGAAAAGTAGACTCTCTAATCTTGAGTAAAGAAAGCAGAGAGTTTTTCAATACTCTTTATCTAACGCTGTGGTCCATATAATTATATTGTCTGTTTAATAACATCTTCTTTTATGTAAATATAAAAGAGCCAATAATAAAGAATAAAAGTACTTGTGAGTATGATGGGAGAATGCAGGAAAATTATTGTAAATGTTGCCTTCCATTTCTCGGTATTTTCACAGATTCTGGAAAGTTTGCTGTTGAGAAAAGTAAGCTTAGTATTTAGAAGACAAGGGAAAAACACCACATACACAGGTCAATTTGAGCTACTAGATTGTCAAGCGATTGAGAAATTATAGCAATGATGTGTGCCCACAAGCGAAGGAGAGTTTCCTAACAAGTAGTATATGAATATAGTTGAGCAAGTGACCTTGTAATATTGTTTGGGCATAAGTCCAGGAGTGATATAGCTGGGTCTTGGGTGGAAGTATTTTCAAATGCTTTATAAACTGCCAAAATGATTTCCAAAGCTGTTGCAAAAGTCTGTACTCCCACCAACAATGGAGGACTGGTTCCCTTTCTCCACAACTTCCTCAGCATGTGCTGCCCCCTGAGGTTTTGATCTTGGCTATTCTGAGGTATGTACTATAGAATCTCAAATTCATTCTGATTTGTGTTTCTCTGATGCCTTAGGATGTTGAACATTTCTTTGTTTATCACTCATTAGAGAATACTCTATTGAAAATTCCCTGTTTAGCTCTGCAATCCATTTTTTAACTGGGTTCTTTGTTTGTTTGTTTTTGGTGTCTAATTTATTCAGTTTATTATATATTTTGGATATACCTCCTCTGTCAGATGTAAGGTTGAAGAAACTGGAAACAACATAAATGTCCATCAACTGAAGAATAGATAAAGTAATGTGGTACATTTACACATTGGAATACTATTCAGCTGTTAAAAACAAAGACATAATGAAATTTTCAGTCAAATGTATGGAACTAGGAACGGTCATGCTGAATGAAGTAACATAGAACTAGAAAGACACACAAGGTATGTACTCATTTATAAGTGAACATTAGCTATATAGATTAGAATTCTACAATTCACAGACCCAGAGAAACAGTGTAAAAAGGGTCCAAGGAAGAAAGCTTGAATCTCACTCAGAAGGAGAAATAAAATACAAATCATAGGTGGGTGAAGGGAGGGAATTGGGTTGGAGAAGGGGTTAGGAGTGGAATAGGAATGAGGATCAAGTGGTGGTACATGGGGTAGGACTGGGGAAATGGCAGAAAGAGAGAACACAAATCTGTGGACAGGGCATCTCTGTGAAAAGCCAGCGACTTGGGACAGGGAGGCTCCTGGGGAGTGTACGAGGATGTCCCTAGCTGAGACACCTAGCAGCTAGAGAAATGGAGAATGAAGTGGCTGCCTCCTATATCCAGGGAGCACTTCCAGTGGTGGGAGGGCTAGGGATACCAAGCCACCCACGAAAGCTTCAACCTAAAATTTGTCTGGCTCAGCATGCTTTCTTATAGAATGCAAGATTACCAGCCCAGAGATGGCACCACCCCCAAGGGGCTCTCCCTCTTTGATCACTAATTGAGAAAATGCCTTACAGCTGGATCTCATGAAGACATTTTCTCAACTGAAGCTCCTTTCTCTGTGATAACTCCAGTTCATCTTAAGTTGACACAAAACCAGCCAGTACAGCAAGTAAGACTGAGGTATTTGGAGAGGTCAAGAACTTCAGAATCAACTTTCCTGGGCCTATGGTGCACACAGAGTCTGATCCTCCAACCCCAGAGCATACAGAGGCTGCAACTAGGCTTCCTATATATTTGTAGCAGATGTGTAAATTAGTCTTTATGTGGACTAGCTAATTTTACCATCGACTATCTCTGACTCTGATGCCTGCCTTTGGATCCCATTCAGCTTTCTGGACTGCCTTGTAGTGCCACAGTAGGTAAGGATATTCTTATTCCTGCTGTGACTTGTTGTGCCTGGACAGTTAGTACAAATGGGGCACTTTCCCTTTTATGAGGAGAAGAGGAGGAAATAATGTGGAGAAGGGGTTTGGAACTGGGAGAAGTCGACAGAGCAGTGCTGTGATCAAGATCTAAAGTAAGTAAATAAATTTATTAAGGAGGAAAAAATAAAATGTTTAGTATAGTTTTTCATTATATGTATATATATGTCAATTTTACATAAATATATTATTTATGTTTATGTGTATTCATTCATCTAAATCATGAAGAAAAATAATAATATTTGAGACTTTCTAGACTTATCATAAAATATAAACTATTAACATATACTGAGGTTAAGTTTTAAAGACTATGATAATCATCCTGGGAGTATAAAGTGATCCAAAGACAAATGGACAGCCCTGAAAACATGAATATAAGAAACATTATACAGACTGAAGAGGTTATATTTAAGAATATATACATATATTAAATTCTTGACTATATATGTACACTTTGATATTGATCCACAATTTATGAAAATCTTTGGAAGTGAGATGATGAACTTTTCTGATGCCGTATTGAGATCATTTTTAAATTAAGAAAAATAACTGTAATTGCACACTTTCTGAGGTACATCCACCCCTTATCACAAAATTATTATTTAGGAAAATATGTAATCGTATTTAAATGCGATTCTTTTTAAAATCTTTACAAAACATATGAAGTTATGTTACCATTATGTATATTTTAATATGTATAGATGTAAAAGTAAATACAGCCCCTCTGACAGAAAAGTTATATTGGTGATGATGGTTTACTCTCAATTTAAAAGTACTATGGCTTGCTTTCTTAGAAACGGGAGTATCAGTCTTAGCTAGGAACAGTGGAATTTTCCGGATGAGGTAGTCTGGTCTTAGAAGTGTTTTAGAAAACAAGTAAAGTGCAAAGTTTCACTAAGTCCCTCAAGTAAAAATGATGTAAACCCACAGATGACAGTTTAATGGGCTCAGGCAGGAGGATGGGGATACATAATATCAAGATAAATGGTGCTGAATCCCATGGACAGATTCAGTTACTGACTCTACAGATCAATAGTGGCAATCATGATGAGAATTTACTGTTAGGGAAACATATTTTGGTAGTATCTGTGGCTGCCTGACAATGCATATTCAAAAGACAAATTATGTGCCCTAGAATGTTAACCTTGTCACTGATGAGTTTAGTAATTTTCTGAGGTATACAGAAAACATAGAACCTTTTTGTTTAAAAAAATTATTGTAGTGAGTATGGTATTCCTTTTTAAAGACATTACTATCCCTAAAATTCTGATCAAATAATTAGTTTTTAACTCAAAATATAATATTAATATTCAATTTGTTCATTTATCTATTTATAATCTAAACACAGTGAAATGCTGATACCTCTATTTAATATTTGCTAAGACAAAACATGATGCTGAAGGATATGCATTGAACTAGGACTGAAAATGATATATTATGTTATATTCAGGGAAGATGTCAACCTTGCATAAACTAGACAACACTGCATCTGTTAGCAAAACAGTCATTGACAACTTTGCTTTAAGAAAAATTGTACTTATTGGTATGGAGATTAAAAAAATAATAATCAGGTATCAGTTTCTCAGTTTTTAGTGTCCATTTTTTCTATAAAATAACAAAGAGATATTCAGAATTTTATTCATTTAGATTGTCAGCTTCATTTTTTTGCCTGCATTTGAATTATATGACACTATCATACTGCTATATTAAAATAATATTGCTTTCATTTGAATTTGAAATGTCTTCTAAAGATTTCATGGAAGGAAACAGAAGCATGGCTTACTAGTTGGTGAAATTTGGGGCACTGAGGTCAGAATTGTAATCAACAGATTCTTTCCTTGGCAGATTAAAATTGAATGGTTTCCAGAAAGAAGATGAATATTGGTTGTAGAAAATAAGTAAGAACAGCATAGAAAATAAGTAAGAGCAGCCATGGTTTGGGAAGATCTTCCTTGTCTCTGGGTAACTCCAGACGGTTGTATGTAACCTGATCCACCACATACTGTTTGTCATGATGTTCTGTTCTACTACATGTCTCAAAGCACAGCTCCAAGTGACCACAGCCTGAAACATTTGCAGCAATGAACTGGATAAGCTTCCCTCATTTAAGTTGTTTCACTTAGTTTTATTTTTCAAAGTTACATTAAAAAGTGATACACATAAATGTAAAGAATAGTTGAAGACACTCCATGAAGCAATTTTTTTCTTATCTCATATTCATATGTTGATATCCACTGTGCCACTTAGATGATAGAGACCAGAATACACAGCTGCAAAAGTGAACCTGTGCTTTTCCTAATAATGATTTTTCAAAAGTAATTCTCATAACCTAAACATGGGCATGTAACATTCTATTTTATTGTGATTTGATTCTTTTCTTATAATTACTGACCAGGTTACCTACTTGGCAAATTTCAAGGACAAACTAGTGAATTATTTAACTAAAGAAAACAGGTGAAAACTTCTAAAATTACCTTACGGTTATGTAACTGAAAAAATACAAGCTGAATATATTCTTTGTTAAGCTGAATAATAGGAAGTTTTCTTCTACTAGTGTAATATTTAATTGATGTATTATTTATAATATATTAAGTGTGAAAAATTGTCAACAATTATACATTTGCATCATAAGATATTTGATGATATATTGTCAATATTTGTAAAATTTTCCTATTGTCTTCACTATTCAGACTTTTTCCTTGTGATTAATGTTAGGATTCGAACTCAAAATGAATATATTCCTTCAATCATTATGTTCTTTGATGTATCAAAGATGGATTAGATTAATGTCACACACTCTCTTAATGCCTCCTCACTATTTTGAAGTTTCCTTTTAGATTTATGAATTTAATAATACTTCATTACAATTATTCTCTTGTTTATATAGCCATTGTGGGGAGCCTACAGAAGGCAGCTATGATCCTTGTAGCCATCTTGAGCCATATACCCTGACAAGAGACTTGATTACAATAGCCTACAACAGCTGAGCACACTCTGATAACATCTTGTTTTAGATACCCAGGATTTTCCCTTGGGTGTGTGAGACTTAAAGGTGTGTGACTTAAGGGCATGACTTAGAGATCAGATTTAGAGACAAGACCTAAGGGCATGACTTAAAGGCGTGACTTAAAGGTGTGGCTTAGAAGTGAGATATATAAAAGGGAGAAGCAGACGGAAGAAATTATTATTAAGCATTAGGCACTTGGAGTAGTCACTTGAGACTCGAAACAGGCAACTAGGAACCAGACACTTGAACAGAGAACTAGTTATTAGACACTATTATTGTACTTGGAAGAGTACTAGGGACTAGACACTTGGAAGAAGTAACTTGGAACTGTGAAAGAGACTAGCAATTTAGTACTTGGATTAGAACCTAAGACTTGGGACTAGGAACTAGGGACGAGGAACTAGGACTTGGAGAGAAGAGAGACTGAAGAATAAACGGGATTGAATCACACTGCCTGGTCTCCATTCTTTGCACCCATCCTCACTCTCTCTCTTGCTGAACCCCATCCCATGGACAGGAGCAGCTTGGGGCAGTATGGGCTCTAACAACGTAGCCCACAAGGCTTTTGGCAGTGCGGGTCCCAACATTGATAGAGCGGGCCAAGACATTTTGGCCCACAGGCATGGGGCAGAGCAGGCCGCAACAGCCATAAATGTTTTCAATCATTTAGGTTCAAATATTTATTTTGAGAATTTAATCTTTTCATCCCATGATTAGTTTTATTAATTTACTTATGAACTTTACATCCTGAATATAGACCCCCTTCTTCCTCTTTTCCAATCACATCCACAAAAGCCCCTCTCTGTATTACCCCCTCCACATCTCAGAAACAGGGAAGTCCCCCATGGGTATGAAGCTACTCTGGCACATCAGCTAACAGTAGAACTAACCACATGTTTTCCAATTGAACTCAGACAAGGCAGTCGAGCTAGAGGAAGAGGATTCAAAGACAGGCAACAGAAACAGAGACAGCCCCGACACCAGCTATAAGTAGGCCCACATGATGACCAAGTGACACATCAGCTACAAATCTGTAGGGAGCCTAGGTTCAGCTCTTGTACTCTTTTTCATTAGGACTTCAGTCTCTAAGAGCCCCCATTGGCCTAGCGTTGTTGACTATGTATGTCTTTCTGTGATGTCATAGGAGAATCCAGTCCACTCATTCCTATCTCTCACTCTTCCACAAGACTCCCCACACTCACCTGATATCTGGCTCTGGGTCTCTTTATCAGTTTCCATCAGATGCCGGATGAAGCCTCTCAGGAATAAGTTATGCTAGATTCCTGTCTGCAAGTATAGCAGCATCATTAATAGTGTTAGGCATTGGCTTTTTCCCATAGGATGAGTCTCATTTGGGACAGACATTGGCTGTTCCTTGACTCAGTCTCTGTTCCATCTTTATTCCTGTACATTCAGTAAACCTGACAAATTTGTGTTGAAGGTTGTGTGATGTTTTGTTATCCCCCGCCAGTAACTAGAAGTCCTTCCTGGCCACATCAGTCTCCATATCCCCAGCTGCTAGACATTTCAGTTCCTGTCACCCCCATAGATACCCAGGAGCATATCAGTCTTCTGATATATTTCTCAATGTCTTCAGAGGCTCGAAGTTCTTGTCATATAGATCTTTCCTTTGTTTGTTGAGAATTATACCAAAATATTTTAAATTATTTGTGGATATTGTAAAGGGTGTTGTTTTCCCCATTTTCTCATCTTTTATAATGCTTGTTATAAAGAAAGGCTACTGAATTTTTTAATTTTGTGATTCACTTTGATGTGCAATGTTGATGAGTGTTGTCCTCTGGTAGAATTTTTCAAGTCACTTATGTATGCTCTCATCTCATCTGTGAATAGCAATACATTGACTTCTCTCTGCTCTTGATCCTACAGCTATAACTTCAAAAACTAAGTTGAGAAGATATGGAGCGAGTGGACAGCCTTGTCCATGATTTTAGTGGAATTGCTTTGAGTTACTCTCCATTGAAATAGATGTTGGCTATTAGCTTGCTGTATATTGCTTTTATTATATGTAGGTGTGCACTTGCATCCCTGAACATTCCAAGACTTTTAACATGAAGCCGTGCTAGAATTTGTCAAAGGATTTTTCAGCATCTAATGAGATGATCATATAGGTTGTGTTGATGTGGTGCATGATATTCATCCATTTTCATGTATTGAACCACTTCTACATTCTAGAATGAAGCCTACTTAATTACGTGGAATAATGTTTTTGATGAGTTCCTGAATTTAGTTTGTATTTTATTATTTTTGCATCAATATTCATAAGAGAAATTGGTCTAAAATTCCATTTCTTTGTTTAGTCTTTGTATGGTTTAGGTATCAGTGTGACTATGGCCTCATAGAATGAGTCTGACAGTATTATTTCAGAAGTCTGGTAGAATTTTGCAGTAAAACCATTTGGACATGACATTCCCACGAGGAGACTTTTAATGACTGTTTCTATTTCCTTAGGGGATGTAGGGCTGTTTAATTAATTTCCTTGATATTGACTTAACTCTGGCAAATTGTATCCATCATTTTCTAATCATCCATTTTATTTAGATTTTTCCAATTTTGTACAGTACAGGCTTTTGAAATAAGATGTAATGATTCTTTGAATTTCCCCAATGTCTGTTCTTCTGTCTCTTCATATCTGATTTTGTTAATTTAGGTACTTGGCCTTTTTCTCTTGCAGCTTTAAATTTTTTTTCTTTGTTCTATAGATTTAGTGTTTTGATGATAATGTGGCTGAAGGATTTTCTTTTTTTGTTTCTCTCTCTCTCTCTCTCTCTCTCTTTCTTTCTTTCTTTCTTTCTTTCTTTCCAAATCTAATTGCCATTCTATCACATTATAGGAAATTTGGAGAAATTTCTTTGATTATATTGAAAATATTTTCTGGGCCCTAGAACTGGGTTTTTCTTCTTTCTTCTATTCCTATAATTCTTAAGTGAGGTCTTTTCACAGTACCCTTGATTTCCTAGATGCTATGTGTCAGGAATTTTTTTATAAATGAATTTCTTTATTTATTCACTCAACATACCAATATCAGCTTCTGCTCTCCTTCTAATCCCCACACTCACAGATTCTGTTCCCATCCCCCCTCTTCTGGGTTTTTTTTTTTTTTTTTTTTATAGGTCTCCGTCTCCAGGTTTCCATCTGTTTATATTTCCTTTATTGCTTTTATTTCCTTTTTTTAGGTTGTGAATAGATTTCTTTATTTTTTCTTTCTTTATTTTTATTTTCTCTCATCTTCATAAGTACAGATTTAAGGTATTTTTCTTGTATTTTGTTTATGTTCAGGTACTGAGGGCTTACAGTGGTAGGATAGCTGTTCTCTAGAGGTACCATATTGCCCTGGATTTTGTTGATGATGTTCTTTTTTTTTTAATTGGGTATTATATTTACATTTCAGATTTTATCCCCTTACCCCACTTCCCCCCACCACCCAGAAAGCTCCTATCCCATCCCCCCCCTCATGCTTCTATGAGGCTGTGCCCCCACCTACCCACCACCCCCACTCTCCCCTCCCCACCCTCACCTTCCCCCCCTACTCTGTGTTCCTCCTTCATGGGACCAGCAATCTCCTCTGCCACCTATGCCTGAAAAGGCCATCCTCCCCTACATATACAGCTGGAGTCATGGGTCCCTCCCTATGTGCTCCCAGGCTGGTGGTTTAGACCCTGGGGAGCTCTGGTTGATTGGTATTGTTGCTCTCCTCATGGGGTCACAAACCCTTTCTGCTTCTTCAGTCTTCTCTCTAACTTCTCCATTGGGAAACCATTGATCATATCAGTGGTTAGCTGTGGGCATCATCTTCTGAATGTGTCAGTTTCTGGCAGACCTCTAAGGGGACAGCTATATCATGTTCTTGTCAGCATGTACTTCCTGGCATCCACATCAGTGTCTAGCTTAGTTGACTGTACATGGGATGGATACCCAGGTGGAATTGTATCCAGATGGGCCCTCCTTCAGTTTCTGTCCCATGTTTTGTTTCCATATTTGTTCCCTTGAGTATTTTTGTTACTCCTTCTAAGTAGGACTGAGGCATCCACACTTGGTCTTCCTTCTTCATGAGCTTCATGTGGTCTGTGAGTTGAGTTTTCGCTATTTCAAGCTTTGGGCTAACATCTGCTTATCAGTCAGTAAATACCATGTGTGTTCTTTTGTGATTGGGTTAACTCACTGAGCATGATAATTTCTAGTTCCATCCATTTACCTAAAAATTTCTCAAATTCATTATTTTTAATAGCTGAGTAATACTTCATTGTGTAAATGTACCTCATTTTTTGTATCCATTCCTCTGTTGAGGGACATCTGGGTTCTTTCCAGCATCTGGCTATTATAAATAAGGCTGTTATGAACATAGTGGAGCATATGTTTTTGTTATACATTGGAGCATCTTCTGGGTATATACCCAGGAGTGGTATAGCTGAATCCTCAGGTAATGCTATCTACAGTTTTCTGAGGAACCACCAGACTGATTTCCAGAGTGATTGTACCAGCTTGCAATCCCACCAACAATGGAGGAGTGTTCCTCTTTCTCCACATCCTCACCAGCATCTACTATCACCTGAGTTTTTGATCTTAGCCATCCTGACTGGTGTGAGGTGGTATCTCAGGGTTGTTTTGATTTGCATTTCACTGATGATTAAGGATGTTGAGCATTTCTTAAGGTGCTTCTTGGCCATTCAAGTTTCCTCTATTGAGAATTCTTTGTTTAGCTCTGTACGCCATTTTTTAATAGGGTTATTTGGTTGGCTGGAGTATAATTTCTTGAGTTCTTTGTATATCTTGGATATTAGCCCTCTATCGGATGTAGGGTTGGTAAAGATCTTTTCCCAATCTGTTGGTTGCCCTTCTGTCTTATTGACAGTGTCCTTTGCCTTACAGTAGCTTTGCAATTTGATGAGGTCTCATTTGTCAATTCTTGATCTTAGAGAATAAGCCATTGGTGGTTCTGTTCAGGAACTTTTCCCCTGTGCCTAGGTATTCCACTGCTTCCCCACCTTCTCTTCTATTAGTTTCAGTGTATCTGGTTTTATGTGAAGGTCTTTTATCCACTTGGATTTGAGCTTTGTACAAGGAGATAAGAATGGATTGATTTTCATCCTTCTACATGGTGACCTCCAGTTGAACCAGCACCATTTGCTGAAAATGCTGTCCTTTTTCTACTAGATGGTTTTGGCTCCTTTGTCAAAGATCAAGTGATCATAGGTGTGTGGGTTTATTTCTGGATCTTCAATTTTATTCCATTGATCTTCCTGCCTGTCACTGTACCAATACCATGCAGTTTTTATTACTATTGCCCTGTAGTACAGTTTGAGGTCAGAGATGGTGATTCCCTCAGAAGTTCTTTTATTGTTGAGAATAGTTCTCACTATTCTGTTTTTTTTGTTATTCCAAATGAATTTGCAAATTGCTGTTTCTATGTCTATGAAGAATTGATTTGGACTTTTGATGGGGATTGCATTGAACCTGTAGATTGCTTTTGGCAAGATGGCCATTTTCACTAAATTAATCCTGCCGATCCAGGAGCATGGGAGATCTTTCCATCTTCTGAGATCTTCTGTTTCTTTCTTCAGAGACTTGAAGTTCTTGTCATACATATTTTTACTTGCTTGGTTAGATTCACTCCAAGGTATTTTATATTGTTTGTAACTATTGTGAAGGGTGTCATTTCTGTAATTTCTTTCTCAGCCTGTTTATCCTTTGAATAGAGGAAGGCTACTGATTTATTTGAGTTGATTTTATATCCAGCCAATTTGCTGAAGTTGTTTATCAGGCTTGTGAATTTTAGGGTCACTCAAGTATACTATCATATCATCTGCAAATAGTGAAATTTTAACTTCTTTCTTTCCTATTTGTATCCCTTTGACTTCCTTTTGTTGTCTGATCACTCTAGCTAGAACTTCCAGTACTAAATTGAATAGGTAGGCTGAGAGTGGGCAGCCTTGTCTAGTCCCTGATCTTAGTGGAATTACTTCTAGTTTCTCTCTATTTAGTTTGATGTTGGCTACTGGCTTGCTGTATATTGCTTTTACTATGTTTAGGTCTGGGCCTTGAATTCCTGATCTTTCCAAGACTTTTAACAGGAAGGGATGTTGAATTTTGTCAAATGCTTTCTCAGTACCTAGTGGGACGATCATGTGGTTTTTTTCTTGATGGATTTTATAATATTGAACCATCCCTGCATTCCTGGGATAAAGCCTACTTGATCATGATTCATGATTGACTTGATGTGTTCTTGGATTAGGTTTGCAAGAATTTTATTGAGTATTTTTCATCAATATTCATAAGAAAGATTGTTCTGTAGTTCTCTTTGTTGGGTCTTTGTAAGGCTTAGGTATGAGCATAATTGTAGCTTCATAGAATGAATTGGGTATTGTTCCTTCTGTTTCTATTCTGTGGAATAGTTTGAAGAGAATTGGTATTAAGTCTTCCTGGAAGGTCTGATAGAATTCTGCACTAAAACTATCTGTCCCAGGACTTTTTTTGTAGGGAAGATTTCAATGACTGCTTCTATTTATTTAGGGGTTATGGGACTGTTTGGATGGTTTATCTGCTCCTGTTTTAATTTTGATACTTGGTATCTGTCTAGAAAATTGTCCATTTCATCCAGATCTTTCAGTTTTGTTGAGTATAGGCCTTTGTAGTAGGATCTGATGATTTTTTTTATTTCCTCAGTTTCTGTTGTTATGTCTCCCTTTTCGGTTTTGATTTTATTAATTTGATTACCGTCTCTGCACACTTTGGTTAGGCTGGCTAAGGGTTTATTTATCCTGTTGATTTTCTCAAAGAACCAGCTCCTGGTTTTGTTGATATTTTGAATAGTTCTTTCTGTTTCTACTTGGTTGATTTCAGCCCTGAGTTTGATGATTTCCTGACATCTACTCCTTTTGGGTAGTTTCTTTTTGTTCTAATGCTTTCAGGTGTGCTGTAAAGTTGTTTGTGTATGCTCTTTCCAGTTTCTTTTTGTGGGCACTTAGAGCTATCAGTTTTTCTCTTAGTACTTCTTTCATGGAATCCCACAAGTTTTGATACAATGTATCCTCATTTTCATTAAATTCTAAAAAGTCTTTAATTTCTTTCTTTATTCCTTCCTTGACAAAGTCATCATTGAGTAGAGCATTGTTCAGTTTCCACATGTATGTGGGCTTTCCATTGTTTTTGTCCACATTAAAGACGAGTCTTAGTCCATGGTGGTCTGATAGGGTACAAGGGATTATTTCAATCTTTTTGTATCTGTTGAGGTCTGTTTTGTGACCAATTATATTGTCTATTTTGGAGAAGGTACCATGAGGTACTAAGAAAAAGGTATATTCTTTTGTTTTAGGGTGAAATATTCTATAGATGTCAGTTAAGTTCAATTGGTTCATAACTTCTGTTAGTTTCATTGTGCATCATTTTTGCTTTTGTTTCCATGATCTGTCCATTGCTGAAAGATGGGTATTGAAATCTCCCACTATTATTGTATGAGGTGCAATGTATGTTTTAAGCTTTTGTAAAGTTTCTTTTATGCATGTGGGTGCCCTTGCATTTGGGGTATAGATGTTCAGAATTGTGAGTTCCTTTTGGTACATTTTTCCTTTGATGAATATGAAGTGTCCTTCTTTATCTTTTTTGATTACTTTTGGATGAAAATTGATTTTATTTGATATCAGTATCGCCACTTCAGCTTGTTTCTTGGGACCATTTGCTTGGAAGATTGTTTTCCAGCCTTTTACTCTGAGGTAGTGTCTGTCTTTTTCACAGAGGTGTGTTTCCTGTATGCAGCAAAGTGCTAGGTCATGTTTATGTATCCAGTCTGATAGTCTATGTCTTTTTATTGGAGAATTGAGTCTATTGATATTAAGAGATATTAAGGAAAAATGGATGTTGTTTCCTGTTATTTTTGTTATTGGCAGTGGAGTCATGTTTGTATAGCTACCTTCTTTTAGGGTTGTTGAAAGATTACTTTCTTGCTTTTTCTAGGTGGTAGTTTCCCTCCTTGTATTGGAGTTTTCTACCAATTATCCTTTGAAATGCTGGATTTGTGGTAAGATATTGTGTAAATTTGGTTTTGTCATGAAATATTTTGGTTTCTCCATCAATGTTGATTAACAGTTTTGCTGGGTATAGTAGTCTGGGCTGGCATTTGTGTTCTCTTAGGGTCTGTATGATATCGGTCCAGGATCTTCTGGCTTTTATGGTCTCTGGTGAGAAGTCTGGTGTAATTCTTATAGGTCTGCCTTTATATGTTACTTTGCCTTTTTCCCTTCCTGCTTTTAGTATTTTTTCTTTGTTTTGCACATTTGATGTTTTGATTATTATGTGGCGGGAGGTATTTCTTTTCTTGTCTAAACTATTTGGAGTTCTGTAGGCTTCTTGTATATTTATGGACAGCTCCTTCTGTAGGTTAGGAAAGTTTTCCTCTATGATTTTGTTGAAGATATTTACTGGTCCTTTAAGTTGGTAGTCTTCCCCCTCATCTATACCTTTTATCCTTAGGTTTGGCCTTCTCATCGTGTCTTGAATTTCCTGTATGTTTAGGGGTTAGTAGCTTTTTGCATTTTGCATTTTGTTTGACAGTTGTGTCAATGTTTTTCATGGAATCTTCTGCACATGAGATTCTCTCTTCTATTTCTTGTATTCTGTTGGTGATACTTGTGTCTATGACTCCTGATCTTTTTCCTAGGTTTTCTATCTCCAAGGTAGTCTCCCTTTGTGATTTCTTTATTGTTTATACTTCCATTTTTAGATCTTTGATGGTTTTGTTTAATTCCTTCACCTGTTTGGTTGTGTTTTCTTGTAATTCATTAAAGGATTTTTGTGTTTCCTCTTTAAGTGCTTCTATCTGTTTACCTGTGTTCTCCTTAAATTCTTCGAGAGTGTTATATCCTTCTTAATGTCCTCTATCATCATCATGAGAAGTGATTTTAATTCTGAATCCTGCTTTTCCAGTGTGATGAGGTGTTCAGGGCTTGCTATGGTGGGGGAACTGGGCTCTGATGATACCGTGTAACTTTGGATTCTGTTGCTTATGTTCTTGTGCTTGTGTTTCACCATCTGGTTAACTCTAGTGCTACCTGTACTCACTGTATCTGACTGAAGCTTGCCTTTCCAGTTATCTTGCTTGTGTCTGATCTCCTCGGGGTCCAGATGTCTCTGTGTTCTTCTCCAGCTGCTCTGAGTACAGTGGTACCTCTAGGATGCCTCAGGATATGGTGCCTCCAAGGTAACAGACCAGCTAGGTGTCCACTGTTCTGGGTGCAGTGTCTCCTCTAGGATGTCTCAGGATAAGGTGTCCACTGCTCTGAGTGCAGTGTCTCCTCTAGGATGTCTCAGGATATGTTGTCTGTCACTCTGAGTTCAGTTTTTCCTCTGCTGCTCTGGGTTCAGTGGTACCTCTGCTGCTCTGGGTTCAGTGGACCCTCTAGTATGTCTCAGGAGGAATCCGGTGTCCATACAGGAGCAGACCAGGTAGGGGTCTGCACCAAGCCTCAGATCCAGGAGAGGGTCGGAAGGGGAATTCTATTCCACAGGGGCGGGGTTTGGGTGTCTGTTGGAATCCAAGCGCTCCCTGCACCCAGATATGGGCGTAGGGCAGTGTGTGGGTCTTCTTACCTACTGCTCTGCATTCAGTGGACCCTCTAGGATGTCTCAGGAGGAATCTGGTGTCCACAGGAGCAGACCAGATCCGGGAGAGAGGAGGAAGGGCATTGATAATGTTCTTAACCTGGTCTGAACCATCTAATTCTCCATTGATGTTCCTGGTTTAGTAGGTCTCCAGGAAGGTAGGGCTACCCTTGGTGTTCCTGGTGATGCAGGAATTGGGTGAGCAGCTGTGGGCTAGACAATGGCCATGTCACAATGTACTCTTATACAGGTGATTGGTTGGGAAGTGATCTAATCTGTATGATCCTGTTGTAGCAGAGCTGGTGAAGGCTGACAGAGTGATGGTAGACAATGAGCATGATGAAGCTTCAGGTATCTGAGCATACCCCAGGGGACTCAGTGAGCAGGAGACTGGGGTAGGGGAAGAGACTTAACATGGAGGTTTCTAGTACAAGAGCTGGTGAAGGCAGGCAGAGTAGTGGCCAGACAATTGCCCATCAAATGACTTTTACAGATAGTTTGACATGAATGTAAAACAATTTGAAAACATATATTCTTAATTTTCATTATCTGCTTTTATTTTTCGATCTTTATCAACTGCAAATTAATTTAAAATGTGTAATGTACTCTATATAATATACATTCTTTTTCTTAAAATATATTTTCTTATAAATTTTCAGATATTTTTCTCAACTTTCATGAATAAACATGAAATACTTAAATAATAAGCACTAAAATATGTTTGTAAGGATTTTACATGGGTTAGCCTTTTCAACATTTGTGGAAGGTGTAGGGAATCCCAGAGGAGCAATAGGAAATAATCTCTTATTCTAGGAGAAGTCATATTTCTTAGTATCAATCACTGCTGAGTTGCCTATACTCAAGTAAATCATTTTACATGCTTGCTTATTCAGGCATACCCAGTTAACATCAGACACATGCAGAAAAAAAGACATAAAAATAGGGACTTGTTGAGGAAAAGAAGTGGTTCATTGCAAAGAAGAGAAGAAAAAAATATGAGGGAGAATATGATCAAAGTACATTATCCAAAAATATTTCTGTATGTACTCTACATGTAATAGTTTGATTAGTTTTCTTTCAGTTTCATTGCTCATTGTCATCAGGCATGTGACTTGCTCTAAATGTTGGCACTATAAGTTGTTGGAAGTTCTTTACGAACTGTATGTTCCTTCTATTCCAAGAATGCATAGTTTCCCATACATACTAAATAAACACTCAATACATGTCAGGGTGAAATATCAGGTCACTAAATTTAACTTTTGAACTTTTACTACAAAACACCTTTCAGTTATTTTTTTCCTGTCAAGGTTAAACAGCTTCATATTTGTGATAGTGTCATTAAATTGTAAATTTACCAAAATACTACTTACCAAGAGCATTATTTTCTGGATCAATGAAATCATTTGTTCATGAAGTAAATGAGGATACTTTCTCCAAATTCTCACTTATAGATGAGGAAATGGGAGACAAGAAGATAAGAATTGTCCACAGTTACAAATATGAATTATTTTGTACTTAAGAATGTTTCTTGGGCCAATTTATAGAGACCTCTGAACACCTGGACACTCGCTCTACTTCAAAACGTTGGAGCATCTGTTCTTCTGCCTTCTGGCCCAGGATCATCTGACAGACCTTAGTGCTGCAGAATTATTAAGGGCTGATTACTCTGTCTAGGCAGATATAATCAGTCGACTATTCTGCAAGTGTGTCCTTTTCTGGACAGTAATTTGTCTGTAGAAGGAAAGTGGCAATTCTTGCCTAGTGGCTGTCTCACCACAACTGGAGTAACTCCAAGGATGCTCAATTTCTTCTTAGAATTTAACATAGGAAGCTGTCCGGAGCAGACAGGTCTCTAATGAAAATGAACATTAATACTGAAATGTTTGTCATGTCAATTCTAAGGATTTCTGATGTTTTGAAACCAGCTATCCATGTAAGGTAATCTGGACTGTTGCCTGTTAACTCCACTCAGCTATTTCTAAATAAAACATAGAGAACACCCTTATAATAAACTCCAAGTCATGAATTTGCTATAGTCCCTTAACTCACAGGCTGACCATCTCAAATCAGTTAAAAAAGTTAAAGAAGGACTGGGTCTAAGCTTTGTATTCCTAAGTGTGTTATACTGGTACAATGCCTATGAGAGTAACAATATTCATCTCACTCTTATATCACTAAGAAGCTCATGCCAATGAAAACCTTAAAATTTGTAAACAAATTAAATTGGTGCCATTTAAAAATTTATATCTTCATCTTGATATTAATTATACAGATTTCTACTAATAGGTTATGGCTATGCAATAAACCCTAGCTAATCCTCTGTATTCCGACAAAACCACTACTTTTCCCTAGGGAGACAGCCCAACATTTACCACCTTAGTCCCCATGCCCAGGGAATAGGGGCACTGACTCATCATTAGCTTCTTCAAGCTGATTATGGGCGTTGAGATATTAGAAGAGGAGTGGGGGGGAGAGCAAGTTGACAATCCTCTGATGCTGTGTCTTCGCTGCCTCCAGATGGAATTCACGGACCTCAGAGGTTTGAGCAGGTCTGCCCAGCTTGCTTGTTGAGTAGATACACCAAGGCTGATCATTCTGCAATATACAATTCTCAAAACAAATTTTAGTATCAAGATAGTTTTTTTTTTTTTTAAAGAGGGCTGACATTTTATTAAGAATGTTGGTTCTAACCACTTTTCTATTTTTCCCCTCTTTTATTGGATATAATATTTACATTTCAAATTTTATCCACTTACCATATTTCCCCCACCACCCAGGAACCCCTTATCCCATCCCCCCTCCTCCTGCCTCTATGAAGGTGTTTACCCACCTACCCCCAGCCTCCCTCCCCACCCTCAGATTCCACCCCCTCAGTGCTCAGCCTTCAGGGTACCAATGATCTTGTCTCCCACCTATGCCCAACAGGGCCATCCTCCCCTACATATACAGCTGGAGTCATGTGTCTCTCCCTATGTGCACCTGGGCTGGTGGTTTAGACCCTGGGGAGCTCTGGCTGGTTGGTATTCTTGCTCTCCTCACAGGGCCACCAGCCCCTATGGTTCACGGTTCCCTCAATTTACTCTCTAACTCCTCCATTGGGAACTTTGATCAGATTAATGGATAGCTGTGGGTATCTGTCTCTGGGTATGTCCGACTCTGAGAGACCTCTAAGGAGACAGCCTTATCAGGCTGCTGTCAGCTTTCCCATCCTGACATCCCTATCAGCGTCTATTTTTGATGACTGCCTATGGAATGAATACCCAGACACAATGGTCTCCCTACAACCCCCCCTTCAGATTCTGACCCACACTTTGTCTCCATATTTGCTCCCTTGGTTATTTAGTTACTCCTTCTAAGAAAGACCTAGGCATCCTCACTTGTTCTTTCTTCTTCATGAGCTTCGTGTCGTCTGGTAGTTGAATCTTTGTTGTTTCAAACTTTTGGGCTAATCTCCGCTTATCAGTGAGTAAATACTATGTGTGTTCTTTTGTGATTGGGTTACCTCACTCAGGATGATATTTTCTAGATCCATCCATTTACCTAAGAATTTCTCGAATTCATTATTTTTAATAGCTGAGTAATATTCCATTGTGTAAATGTACCACATTTTTTGTATCCATTCCTCTGTTGAAGGGCATCTGGGTTCTTTCCAGCTTCTGGCTATTATAAATAGGGCTGCTATGAACATAGTGGAGCATATGTCTTTGTTATTTGTTGAGGCATTTTCTGGGTATATACCCAGAAGTGGTATAGCTGGGTCCTCAGGTAGTGCTATGTCCAATTTTCTGAGGAACCGCCAGACTGACTTCCAAAGTGGTTGTACCAGCTTGCAACCCCACCAACAATGCAGGAGTGTTCCTCTTTCTTCACATCCTCGCCAGTATCTACTATCACCTGAGTTTTTGATCTTAGCCATTCTGACTGGTGTGAGGTGGTATCTCAGTGTTGTTTTGATTTGCATTTCCCTGATGACTAAGGATTTCTTAAAAAAAATGTATAAATGCAAAAAGGAAAAGGGGGCATGGGATAGGGGTTTTCTAAGGGGGGGGAATGGGGAAACGGGATGGTATCTGAAGTGTAAATGAAAGATCTAATAAAAAAAAAGTTTAAAAAAAAAGAATGTTTCTTGGGATTTTTGTTTTAGATTAATATAAAACATTTCTACAAGCAAGGAATTCTGACTTCATATATTACTGATGGAGGGAAAATTATATTTGAAAATATTTTTAACTCAGACAATCTTGATTTTATTTGACGTTTTAACTGTCCTATCTTTATCCCATGTAATGAATGGGTTAGGTAATTACTTTACCCTGGAGATTTTGTTAGGTAGCCTGACATTAAAATTTGGGGAAACCAATTTGGTTGGAAAATAAGAAAAATAAGTTAGATGGAATAGTTCAAGGAAAATAAAAATTGGGATTCCTTTTATGTTAAGATACAGATTACAAAATTAAACGTCTACATTGTTAAGTTTTAAGAATGATTCATTCATATTATACACCTAACTACTTTCCAAACTGATTCACCTTAGGGTATTCTATTTTTCTTTATTGTTACTTGATATAGCATTTTTCTTAGTATAATATTATTTTGAAAAAAGGGTGATTTTAGAGTTTATTTCAGTTATTATTTTATAGTAGCCTATTTCTTTAGAGTAGAGATAAGATGAAGTCTACACGCTGAATACTTTCCACTGTGTAAATGCATTCTATAGAAAAAAATGATGCCCACATTATCTTGGCACTAGGCACACAATTAGAATCTTCCAAGCAACAATATGTGTATGAGAGGGATTGAATAATCCATGATATATTCCATAACCAATGGAAGTGAAAACAAGAAGTTAAGATTATTATGTCACGGGGCTGGAGAGATGGCTCAGTGGTTAAGAGCACTGACTGCTTTTCCAGAGGTCCTGAGTTCAATTCTTAGCACCCACATAGTGGCCCACAACCATCTATAATGGAATCCAATCCCCTCTTTGGGTGTGTCTGAAGACAGCTACAGTGTATTCACATACATGAAATAAATAAATCTTTTAAAAAAGATTATTATGTCAGGTTGTATAATATCTGAAAATTAATATTAGTAACTACACTTGTTCCTAATTTGGAATAATTGTATTAAATTCTTGTGTTCTACATGTTGAATGAAGAGAACCAAACCTCTAGTTGTTTGATGGCCTCCACATTTTACCAAGGCATCCAACTAGATAAATGAATACATATGTATACACACAAACACACATACACACACACATATACAAAATCACACAATAATAATAATAATAATAGTAATAATAATAATGAATTTAAAATGTTTTAATATTCTAACGTAAATCTGAATCTAATAATAGACATTGTGCTCTTTGAAAGTATGACTATTTTAGGATTAAGTAGCTTTCTCTAGCCTTACCTCAACTTTTGTTAATTCATAAGAAATAAAGATGAACATACATAATGAAATTAAAGCTTGTCTGTATGTGTGGCTGTGTGTGACACTTTTATAATACAATAAGTAAGGACAAGAAGTAAAAATTTATTATTTTTCATAATATATTGAAGTTAAGAAAAAACTTTCACATTTTACTTGACTGAAATTTATAATCAGAATGTCTGCGATAAATTTTATTTTCTAATCAATTATTAAAGTTTGTTGTTTTAACCCTAAATGCTATGGCAGGCTAAGCATTATTATTTCATGATAAAGAATTATTGTCCTAATAACCTTCGTATCTATATTCTAAAAAAAAAAAAAAGAGAGAGATTTTCTAAGTTTTAGCTATCTTTAAGACAAATTTTGAAATAGAATAGTTATTCACAATACTTCAGAAAATATTGAATGCACATTTGCATTTTAAATTCATAAAAATAAAATATTTTCATTTAAAACGCATTCTGATTAACATTCATACAAAGTGCATTTGCTAAAATTATTTCTTACATGATAATCATATGATAATATAGCTAACTGAATTAACTGAAATTACACAAAAATTCCAGTGCTTAAATGGATAAATATTCAGATTTGTCTAAAGTTCATGAAAAACTTAATTTAAAGTATTGAATATTTAGGCATCTATAAAGAATGGCTAACCTAATTAATTTATAAAGGTGAATACTATTTAAATATTTACTGTTTACTTAAGACATTGATTGTTCAGAACACACTTGTGAATTAAAATTATTTCTAAAATATGGAGTTCTGGGAAGTAAGCCAAGGTCATGGGTTTGATGCAAACCAAGCAGGCTAATAATAAGAACTCTTCTATTACCTGAACTGAATTATTCAGCTGTAATCAATAGTGTCTAACTTTTTAAAGTTCATCAGAAATCTACAATATACTATTATGTTCAAAAGCTATGTTTTCTTCCAGAAGAATTGATACACATTTTGATGATCTGGTAATAGCCTTTCTCATAGCTGAATTATATTCTTGGATCAAATTGATAATTGGTTTTTTGTGAAAGAGAGAATGGATTTGAACTCTTCATAAAATAAGAAAGTATTTAAGCACATCTTTTAGTGAGTTAGTCGACATATAAATTTTACATATTTATTGCTTTTTTATTATATATTAATATTTATTAAATCCATTTCTTTCTTTTTTTTTTTTCCAACAGTGTATCCTCACCTGGTCTAGAATTCACTTTGTCATTGAGAATGAATGACAATCTTTGCCCTGAATAGTGGGATATAATAAAAATTAGGCTTGCAAAAACATGGATCTTTGATTCACTTATTAACTGCTGTTGGGTCTTGATAATACATAAACATTTTAGGCAATAATATAGAGTTCTCCACATTTAAAAGAATGAACCATATTATAAACAGAAAATTGACAAGATAGATTTATTGTAAGACATAAGACCACATTATAGAATTTTCTGCTTCACTATAATATTTCAATATTTCAATGAAAGAATGCAAATGATTTTAACAGCTGTTATTTAAAGATGTTTTTAAAACTCAGGTTAATTTGTGTGTAATCATTAGATAAGAAAGTGTAATTCACACATATTACTGCAAAAAGATTTAATGGAAAATACCACTTCAGTGTTGTATGCTGCCTACATTTTCTTAGTTTATTCAAAACACTGAAGTTTTGATCCCATAAAAAAGATAAAGATATATATTTTTTAAATTTCTTGAGTTTGAATTAAAATATATTACTTCATATAACAATAAAGGAAATAATATTTATTTAACAACTAAATTGTACCTGGTAATTGTTCAAACTATTCCTATGGGAACCCATAAAGAGTGAATGAACATATTAAAAATGCTATTGACAGTACTTTTATGATTTCATACACATGCTTCAATTCATTCTTTTTTCACTTTTCTAAAAGTATATATTAAATCTCTTCTATCTGTTAAAAAAATCTATTCTGGGCTCAGAAAAAGTGAATAAGAATATTATATTGTATAGCTTTACAGCACAGCAGAAGAATTATAGACAGAAAAGAAACAAAGAAAGTCAGATATCCACAAATGTTATACAGAAATCATAAGGCATGATGCTATATTAACAAGTAGCAGGAAGACATCTGAAGATGTCATGGTGAGTACAGGACTCTGTGAGTGGCTAGTTTTTAATACATATTCCTTCATTAATATCTTTCTGACAAGCTGGGTCATAGTGCAGTTACCTTTTTTCTTTTAGGTCTGTGAAGCTACTCATATAATTCATATTGCATTATTACATTTTGTATAGTTGAGAAATTCTATTTTTTTTGAACTCTTATTTTCAGAGTTATTTCCCACAGCCTTAAGGGCTGTCTTGAAATTCACAGCATTTATTAGTTTGGTTGAGGACACTAGACACACCCTTATCTCCTTGACTTATACTATTTCTAATTATCATGAAGTACTTAACTTTGGCATGGAGAACATTCCCAGATAACCATGGCAGGGAGAATATTTCCTGAAAAAGGAACTTAAGGAAAATTATATGCATGATTATACAAACAATCCTTAGGCATAGCAACCATCAGTGCACATAAGGCCTATGGAGTAGGCTAGTTCTACTCCAAGGTCAGAAACTATATCATGACATCCTTTCCAATTGTCCATGCAGGAATTGCATATGTGTGGTTATGTGCCTTGTTCTGCGGATCAGTGTAGATAGGATATTAATGGTATACTTCATGAGGATCTGTCTTCCTCAGATAAAATTTTATCTGTGAATTAATGAAGTTACATAAAGTGGATCGATCAGTACAAATAAAGGCACTAAATAGTATAAGACACAGGAAAATTAGAAGAAGAAATAAGAATTGAAATAGTTGATAGGGATAATGCAAATATTTGGCTAATTAAACAAGCATCAGTTAATGTAGAATATTTTGTTAAGGGAATTAAAGAGTTTTACTCTATGAATAATCTTTTTCCAAGTTTTCTCCTAACAGTGCTTATAAGGCCATACCTTTACATGGCCACAACCATGGACATTTTCATTTTCAGTTATATAATGGCTTCAGAATCATTATGATTATGTCACTTTTTTTCTTTAGTATAAATTAATTTTGAAGACATTTCAGCTATGAAAAATACATTCTGCAAGAAATGCAAAAGATAACATACAAAAATTTTAATTATGGAATTATATGTAGTATCTTGTAAGTATTTACATGATCTTTGGACACACTAAAAATGCATTTGTGATCACACCCCTTTGACTAAAGTGGGTCTTGAAAACTGTATTTTTTTCCATATCAGTATATGATTTAGTATATCTTTCTAAAGGGAATAGTAAGAATAATAGGATTTGAAGTTATAGAAGTAAAGGAGATATTTGAGGAATGGAGAAGTAAAATAAAACAAAATCCAGAAGGAAAAACTCTAACAACAAAGCATAATAATAAACCATATTTAGATGTTGCTATAAAGTAAAATAAATTAAAAAATAATAAGGAAAGCCAGTGCTATGGGAAGATGATGAAAATTGTTGAGTCTGCTATAAACAGAAGATAGAAATCTATCTAAGGCAATAAACATATCACCAGGTGTATCTAAATCTCTGAAAAATAAATAATAATAGCCATTCAACCACAATATTCATCAATATTTGACAAGTATATATTTCAAACAAAAGCAAACATTTACAGTATTACATTTTTTTTCTGTAGCAGTATATTTTATTTGCCTCTTGAAAATGCTATGTTTAAGGCTTACTGCCCAATAAGTTCTCCCTTTCTAATTCTTTCTGAACTCTGGCTGACTGGTTCAACTCAGCTGTTCGTGCTTAAACTCCTCTCCACGATGACTGATTCATTATGACTTCTCTCACCATCTCACTGAATTGTTTTGCTTATCCTCAAAATAACACCAGCTATCTGTTCTAATCTTCTGGATCCTTAATTTCTGTTTTCTTCTGTCTTCACCTGTATCTAGCTTGTTCTCACTACAACCTTGCTTTCTCTAAAACTGTCTCTAGAAGATGCCGATGAAGTCTGTGAACTGAACTTCTACAAACTCTACTTCACTACACTGTCTCTCAACTCACTGATTAAACCGAACTGACTCTCAGTAAAGTTCCAAAACAGCTGCCCTTACCTGTCTGTCTTCTTGAGAGTTGAGAGTATCCTGTCTTTGACTCCTATAAAATCTTTCTCTGATTTATCACTTTGTCTGTCCCTCAATGAGATTGATGTCACTTTTAAAATGGTAGCTTCCTTCTACCAACTAGTCTTTGCCTACATTGTTTTGAACTAAATGTTGCACAACGATCATGTGTATATTCCAGGTACAGCTTCCAAATCTAGTATTTTTCTTGATGATTGAATTAGAGAAGGAAAAAAAAATGGGTTAGTGTGTTATGTGCCAAATAAATTTCTGAGAAAAGTCATCTCAAAATACTATTGAAAAATGAGGTTTACATGGCTTATATATCTAGACTTTAAAAGTCCAGGATAGGGACACTCCCTGAAAGACTTCTGTGTACATTTGGTGTTGGCATACCCAATGAGAATTATATGAAAAGGCTGGCAATGATATCATGAAGCAATATCCATGGAGCATAAGAATACCAATGATCTCTTCCAGATAAAGTTGTCCAAATAGTACTACCTTGTGGACCAAGCATTCAATGAATGTAACATTAGGAAGATGTTTTACGGCTAAACCATAATAGTGCATGCTGGTTATTTTGCACCTAGGGGAGACAAATCAACCCAGATGGGGTGGTCATTAACTTTTTCACAATGTATGTAGACTACAGAGAAAATTAAGTGAAAATTTGAAGTGTATAATAAAGCAAGAAGAGGTGCTATGCAATGTTGCAGAAGATAACAACAAATTAAGCCTTCAGATTTGGATTGTACCAAGTCTAACATAAACCAAAAGAAAGACAGTAGTTGAAATAGAAAGGTCTTTAAAGTGTGTGTCTCACAATATCAGTCAATAAAGAGTCATAACCAAAGTACTGACCAATAGTGAATTTGTAAATAATTTTACTTTTATTAAAATTATGAAATATTTTTTGTCAATTACAATAAAGCACCTTGACAAGCTTTTCTGGCTTATGCTTTGTTTATTGAGAAATATCTATTTGTTATTCAGGGTGCCAGAAATATTTACTGTAGTGGTAATACTTTTGTAATTTAATGTTACAAGTTATAAACATCTTAGTTCCATTGTTATGTGAAATAAAACATTGCATAGCTCTTTAATGGCAATTTGCATCACAATGGAAAAATATAAATGTGCTTACTGGTTTGCAAATTATTTTTTTTGTAGGTAGTCACCCTCATTTCCATTTTGGAATAAAGCTCCAAAACTAAAACCAAAGCTTATATGTTCTAGGTGACTTTGATATGATACCTGGTTATAATTATACTAAATAATCAATGGAAACAGAAAACATCAAAGACTAACATATACAATTTTGTATGATACATAATATTGAATAGTCCAGTTTATTTTCTGCCTATGGTTGTTGAAAATACTATTCCTACCAAGTTCCCAAAGTCTGAATAATACTCATATTCTTTTTTTGTTGTTGTTTTTTGTTTTTGTTCTAATATTCTTTTTTTTATCATTTGGTCATTTGAAATTGCTTGAGATATTATGCTTAAGCTCCATCCACTATGGAAAAGAGACCCTTTTAGATGATGGGAAAAGGCAGTCTCTTCCTGATCAAGATGTAGAACTCTCAAATTCTCCAGCACCATGTCTGGATCCCTGCTGTTAGGCTTTTAGTCATGATGATAATGGACTGAATCTCTGAAACTGTATGCCATTCCTAATCAAATATTTTCCTTTGTATGAACTGCCTTGGTATGAAGGTGCCTCTTCATAGTAATGGAAACCATAAATAAGACAGAAGTTGATACCAGGTACTGGAATATTGCAATGATTGGCTTGACCATGCTTTTGTTTGAAGGAATGTGGATTGTCAGACTTTGGAAAGATGTTAAATGCTTTAGGTGGGGCTTAATGATCTATCCTGATAGCAATATAGAAGACACTGGTCCTGAGGATGATTTTAACTGTGGGGACCTGGTTCAAGAGGTTGCAGAAGAGAATGTTCATATGTAGCATAGAGACTGCTTCTGTGATATTTTGATAAAGAGTGTGGCTGTTTTTCATTCTTCTCTAAAGAGTCGGCTTGAGGATAAAGTGAAGAGATTTAGATTAATTATATTAGCAAAGGAAATATCAAAACAGCCTTGTATAAATTTGGTGTGTTTTCTAAAGTTCTCTCTTATGTAGAATATTTTAATGAAAATGAGCAAACTGAGGAAGAAAAATGCAAAATGTATGGTTCAAATATTAAAGTGGAAGTGGCATGGAACTGAATCCTCTGTGGAAGGAGTAAAGAGATTATGGGAGTGGTGACCTCAGGACATGATCCCCACAACCTAAACTTGTTTATGTGTTTGTAATTGAATAAGGGATAGTCTCTAGGCATTATCATGACATGTTTGTTTGTTTGTCTGTTTGTTTTCATTTTGACATAAATATGATAGTTTGTTAAATTAATAAGGGATGTATTGGGAAGGCTATTCTCAATTGTCAACTTGACTATATCTGGAATGAACTACAATACAGAAATGGAAGATACATCTGTAATCCATATCATGAGGCTGGAAGACCCAGACAACTTAAGGAATTGTGCCCATGAAAATCTTAGATCCAGGCATAGTACACACCTCTAATCATAACAGTCAGGAAACAGAAGCATGCAGGTCTTTGAGTTCAAGTTTAGTTTACAGAGCAAGATCTAGGACAGCCAAGCCTAGGCAGTGAAGGATATAATAAAACATGGGGCCATGTTCCAGGCCCAAAAAGCAGCAGAATATGACAGCTTCAGCCACTTAGATCTAAATTTATAGTCAAGAATAGAAGGGTTTACAGAGACAATTGATGCTGATTAGCTGGAGCTAAACTATTAGCAGTGTTTAAGAAGATGCCAGCCTCAATGAAGTGAAATCTGAGAAGCATTTTCTAAGAACACAAAGTAGCTATGTTCTAGAGATAGCCAAGGCTGTACTTCATGCTGCAGCTGGACTTGGTAATGTATAAAAATCACCCACTTACTGGTTTTGAGGGCAGAAAAAGGTCATGGAAAACAGCTGAGGCTTGGCACTGTGATAGACAAGAAAAGAAAATTGGCAAAGTTATAGTTTGAGTTGCAGTTTATGGCCCAGAGCTGAAGCAATCATGCAAAGAATGTGAGGCCTGGAACCATGAAGAGATCCTTTGAGACGCTATTGGTGAAGCCTATTTGTAGTGGAAGAACCCAGTGTATTGGAAATGAAAGTACAATAGGATGGTCACCAAGAACAGCAGCACGAGTGTCCCTCCTCATTGGATACAACCAGAGCCTAGAGTGCTATAGAGGGTAGAACTGGAGAAGTGACGGAGCCCAGTGAAGGAGCCCAGATCATGTTTGGATCACAGACACTGAAGCTGTGGAGACAAAGCTGTGAATATGAAGTTTCCTTGGGGACTCAAAGATTTTAAGAGATTCCAGAAGACACATGTTGAGGGAAACTGCTAACTGGGAATTAAAAACAATGTAGGAAATGTGTTGCAAGTCAACAAAGCTGAAAGGAGTTGGACACCAGACATAGAGATGCAGAGTTTGGAGTTTGCCTAGATGGTTTCTGGTCTTGCTTTGATCAGTATATCCTCACTATAATGTTCTGGAATTGTAATGAAGTATGTAATCTGCTTTTGTATTTGGATTTTTTGGGGGACCACAGGGACTCTAAGAGATCATGTGACTCTCAGAAGATGCTTTGAAATTTGAACTTTTAAGACTGTTGAGACTTCTATAGACTCTGGAGACTTTTGAAGTGGGACTAAATATATTTTGCATTTTGTTATAGCTAGATATTGCCCACATTGTCTCATGTGTTTGAACAAGTCTTTGTGAGTCAGGTAGTGGACTGAGGTGGTTTGAAAATGCTTTTCCCATGGGAATTGGCAGTACTGGGGGGTGTGGCTTTGTTGGAGTGGATGTAGCCTTTTTGGAGAAAGTTATCCTTTGAGATCCTATGCTTAAACTTTGGCCAGTATGAAAGACATTCCCTGTCTAACTTTTTTTTGTTATAATTAGGTGAAGGATGTGGCTAACAGGTCTTCACTGAAATTGATTAGCAGTTATACTAAAGTAAAAGCTATGTCTTGCAAAAATTTTAATTGGATATTTTATTTATTTACATGTCAAATGTTATCCCCATTCCTGTCTCCCATAAAACCCCTATCCCATTCTTTCTTCTCCTTTTTGCTTTTATATCATTTTAATTTTATGCAAATAAAATAAAATCTCTCGCATGGAAAACTTCTCTGCCACAGGGACCGCAACTGGCACCCAAATTGGGGCTTGAAAAGCAACACAACTGCAAGAAGTGATACCATGGGAAGCCAGAGACCTTCTTCTTAAAAACCATGGACTTCTTCACGTCATTAGGGTATGCTGTTGTGTTTCACATCTTCAAGCAAGCTAGTAGAGCAGCTCTCTCAGCCAATCGAGTAGCCAAACCCCTTTTCTGCAGGACACAGTCAGAGGCTTCCCTCTCCCTCTTTCTCTCCCTTGCTTCTCTCAGAGTGCAGGCTGGTCGCACTGCATGCCACAGTCTCAACTCTTCAGCAACAATCAGTGGCACCTGGTTGTCCAGGAGTTTGAGACCAGTTGGTCCCTGGCCACCTCCTGGCCCAGGGACCCCCAACTCAAGAGCCTCTGCCACACACAGAACTTCGCTGAGTTCACTCCCCTCCTGGAGGCACCCTGGCCTCTCACTGCCCAGCCCCCGCCCAGTGTCACACAGAATGAACTCAGTCAAGGTTCCCGTGCTCCAGTCTTGTAGGAGCAGTGGGAATTACAACCACCTAACAAGAGTCAGAAACTCATGCCCATGACCACATGCGAGCTACCATTCCCTGCGGGTGGTGGAGAATGTGGGCAGAGCCAGCTCCAAGAGTGCCCCCTGCTGGTACCCACAAAAAAGCCTCTCCACTAAACTCCAGGACAGTGAGTAACCCCCACCCATTTCACAAGATTACGCAGGCTTCTTTCTGTCCCACCTTCTCTCTCTCTCTCTCTCTCTCTCTCTCTCTCTCTCTCTCTCTCTCTCTCTCTCTCTCTCTCTCTCTCTCTCTCTCTCTCTCTCTTTTAATGTGTTCTCCAGCTTAAGGGCAAGATGGCGGCAGCTCCTTAGTGATTTTTTTTCTCCCTCAGCCATCCAAAACAGACTCAAAGGTACCTTCTAAGACTAAATTTCCTCAAACACCTTTGCTTTCTAGGATCTTAATGACAGATCATGACCTGGTTGTTCCGTAGTAGCTTAATACTGGCTATCCACTCTGCAGTCAGCCCCAGCAGAGGTGCAGCTTTCCTGATGTAATTATCCTATAGGTGCTCCCACAAGTCCAGCAAAGACAATGCCATCTCCTGGAACCTGCCTGGGACACCAAGCTGCCTTCCAACCACGTCTTCTGACTGAAGACTCCAGAGATACATGCCAAAATCCAGAGATGCATGCTGAGACCCAGAGACACACAGACCTGTCCTCCACACAGGTCCAGACTTTCCAGCTACAGATGAACTTTCTTGCCAAAGTCAAATAGCTAAAAGTTACATGTTATTAAGGAAAACAATGTCTAGCTAGATTAATCAGATGTTATGACCCTCAAACTGTACCAACTGTAATTAATTGGCTCAATAATCCCTTGCCTTCCCAACCCCCACCCTCAGCTCCCCTTACCCTGTCAATTAATTGTGCTACCCTCTGTGGCCTGAGTAGTGTTTTCTTTTGACATCCTCATCCAAAATTTTCACTACAGGTGAGAGAGTGATGCCCCTCCTTTTATAAAAGAAAAGAGAGGGGATTGTGGGACCATGATAGGATGGATTCAGTTTTAAAAGAAGTGCTGGCTGAAAATAGCCCAGAGAACCAACAGGTGTGCATGCCTGTAAGGACGGGCATCTATTCCTCTGCACTCCCAAAATCCAGGCTCCTGACACATGGCATAGATCTCCATTGATTCACACTTTTCAGTCACATAGGGCAATGTTCCTACCAACCCCTCCACAGGTAGAGGGCGTGATTATAGGCCTCAGGCCCTAGAAAGATCTACATACTAATGAGATACCTGAAGACCAGAGTGTATAGCCAATTAAGCATTATCCATTCAGTATCCATATCATATCTAATATACACAAAATATTTTTTTCTCAATAAGTACAGAATGCTTTAAAAGTTTATAATATTGTATAATAAATATTCAGGTTTTCTTGTTGTCTATGTTTTTGCATTGGATACATATTCCTAGAGTAATTTTGGAGAGCTCAGAGTAAGTTGAGAAATGTAAGAGTTGGGGAGGCAGTAACAAATGGGTACTAACTACAACTGGACAAAAGAAGTAGTGTAGCACTATAGTAAGTTGTCCACATATAACTATAATATTCTGCATATATCAAAAACTATACAGTTTTTAATGTTTTCTTTAATAGAAAATGGAAACAACCATGCTATCCAGTTAAGAACAGCAATCTGTTAGCCTATAGAAGGCACTTCCTATTCATACCACAACACAATTTATATTCCTTGGGATGTTCTTCAGGCATTGTGGACCTGCAAATATGATTTCAGATTCCCCAAAATAATGATGGTGATAATATTTTATATTAATTAACTATTATTATTATTAATATTTTGATTTTTCAAAATAGGTTTCTATGTAACCCACTATTTCCTTTAATTAATCCTGTAGAGCAGGTTGACCCCATTCTCAGAGATCTGCCTGCATGTTCTTCTAGACTGAAGTCATTAAAGATATGTTCTATAACTCATTATTCTCTAAAACTTTCAAAACTACATCTCTTTTACTTTGGAGAAAAGTACTATATTCATTTGTGTCATGAATCAGGATAAACTATGTATTATTTTATGCAAGAAGATGTAAATAATAAGAAAGATCATAGAGAAAGAGTGAGTTTTTCAAGAATTGCCCCTTCCTATTGTACTCATGAATTTTTCAACAATATAGTATTTTATCAATAAAATAAAGTAGACTGATATAAAAGTCTCATTTATGCACAGAAACAAGTAATTTAAATTAAAAAGTAATTTATATTAAAATGAATAACAAAACAACTTGTAAAAAAGAAAACCAAGAACAGTAATATTATACGCATATTTCATTACACTATTTTGACAATAATTATCCAGATGTTAATGCAAACTGTGAGAAAGTTTCTAAATATAGCAACATTTTTTTTGTGCTGATATGGATTAATGATATTGCAAGTACATTTAGTGTAATGTAACCCTGATAAAGGAGAATGCATATTCTGTAGAGCAGTGACAAAATATCTTAGTCTTCTAAGAGAGAACCTTGTGAAAAAGGGTCAAGGAATAAGGAAATCTATAATTTGGGATTGAGATAAGAAGTAATGATTTAGATAGTACATACTTACACAAATGCACCATTATGCTGTGTCTGCTCTTTTAAGATAGGATCTCACAATTGTCCATGGAAGCACACTTAAGTGATTCAAGATTTATTGTGACTTATATTTTCAGAATATTTCAATCCATCATGGCAGGGATCAGTGAAGCAGCTTAGTGAATGGCAGCAAAAATGTGCAGAGGAGGTTCTATACACTGAGTTTAACAAAGAAGAAAACAGAGAAAGAAGATAAGTTACACATAGTTATTCCTCAAAGATATACCAGAAATGACCTATTTTTAATCAGCCTGATGACATCTCCTGAAGCTGCAAAAAGTTCTAAAGATGTACCATCATATGGGAAACAAGCATGCAGAATATAAGCTATAACACTCTAAATTCAATCCAAGCATGTTGACAAGCATGTATAAACCTAAAGGGATCATCTGCTTCTAGATTATCTGCCCAAGTGTCTTAACAATATCTCCTCAGACAATTTTTGAAATATTTATTACTTTATACATCGTGACATCAGTTTCACTTGGATCTCAAAACAACACAGCATCCCTCATTGAATATGTACAATTTTTTTTACAGAATTTATGCTTTTATCTTTTTTCTCCTTTCTACACTTTCAGTGAGTTTAGTTTAATGATATTTTTATATTTTATTTCAACAAATGTTGTAATGAAACATAAATGTTGCATGCAACGTAAAAATAATATAATATATTACAGAAATAAAAAATAAATTATATAAATAATAAACCTACATAAAAGGTAGTAGATATTAAATTTATGTCTAGGAAAATCAATTTTTTTTTAGTCTTTGACAATTATGATAAAAAATGTGCATCAGGTTTTTGAACATGGCCATCAGGGTTTTTTATTTTTTTTACCATTCACAATTTAAAAGGAAAATTTGAATGTATACCAACAAAAACAATTAAGATTCTTAGAGCTTATGAGTTCAGAAAAAATAAATAATTATCTGAATTTATTATGTTTATGAATTATTAGTATGAGTTTTCATTCTTCATCATGGTAATCATTCTAGATGGACAAAATGGGATGCTGAGGAAACCTTAATTTTGAGGGTTAATGTTTAATCACCATTAATACATGCCTCTTCCTCATTAGATCAATAATTCAAGAGGTCTAATGCAGTATGAAAGCAATTGCATTCATCAAATTGGAAATGTATTGTGGCTGTTGTCATTGTAACCCATCCTTTAAAAATACTACAGAAGATGCTTATTGAACCAGTGAATATCTATGAGAGATTTTGTCTAACATGTTAAAAAGTGCAAAAAATATATGAATAATTGCTTAACATAAATAAAAAGACCATTATGACCATTGTATATAAAGCATAATTCACATTATAAACCTGTTATATATCTGTTTCCAGAGAGAAGATTTTATTTTATTACAAACTAATGCAAAAGCAATTTTGTGCTCATATTGTGTTGATATTTCTATTAATTTTCATTTAAAGGTCAGATAATAAACCATGCATCACATTCAGTATGAATGGATTACATATCAAACATGTTTTCAAATATTCAATACATTTTTCCAAAGACACTAGGTTATTTTTGTATCCAATATTTTCAGCAATGTACCTATTTCCTTACCATGTATAGTTGTATAACTATAAGAAAATTACCATTTTTTATAAAAATGTTTTTCTTAAGAAGATAAAGTATTAGTAATTTTTAGTTTTTAACTAAATAACAAGTAATTGATTTACTACATTTTTAAGTCAGAAGATCTTTACAGAATTCATAAACTGTGAAGTAATTTAGTTAGAACTGACATTTTGTATAATCATTTAACATTTAGAATTTCAATAATTTATTAAAATAACTTTTAATTTATGCACCTGACATGTCTAGTCTTTAGTCAGTTGCCAACGCACCCCTTAAGATCAAATAGATTCATTAATTAATGAATTGCTAATTAAAAACACAAAGGATGTTATGACATGATATTTTAAATAATATATTTTTTAAAAAAATAACTGTACCAATTACTGTGAAGGTTGATTGGAACCAGAATTTGGTCCCCCTACTTCTGTGAATATAAAATGATAAACATCCTTGAGAAACCTTTTTTAAAGTATGGGGTTGTCAGAGTTCGCATCGTTCTTGTAAACCATGTGGTAACTAGATGGTGCAGCTACATTACTCATATGCTTTTATTGAAAGTGAATTGGTAAAGGAAATATTTGTCTACATTCTGCACATGGATTCTACTCTTGATAAAATACACAATCACCAAAAAACAATTCTAATGTCAATAAGTGAATATACATAATAGTAGTCTAATAGACTCCTAAATTAGTCTATTATTATCTAACCAAGTTGTATTAGCAATATAATTGGGATTGTTTATGAAAAAATAATAGTTGAACATTAAAACATTTACACAAAATAATAGAGGCTAAGACTTCAAATAATGCACACTACATGATTGTATATAAAATTTGTGAAGAGTTTAAAAGGCACACTTTACCTGATGAGGATGAACTGATGAAATGGAACAGATAAAAGGAGCACATTCACTAGGAGTATAAAGGATTTTACTGAGTAAAATGGTGACCAACAATGCCAATTACAGGTGCAGGAGCTTATGTACATCAATGATATCCGTAAAGAAGTAAAGGGATAACTTGGGGAGTGCAGGACTTCAATTTTCCATGGTAATTATTTCTGCTGAATGAGCCATCTTGACAACTCATTAAAAACACTTTTCTAGTAAATGTATTTGTGTTTGTCTCAATTTGTTCTTTAAAAATTTCACACAGGTAGACAGTTTATTTCATTTGTAACTTCTATTCACTTTCCCTCCAACCTCCCTTAGGAATTAATTCTTTAATACATTTGCTTCCAAGTGTCAGGTCTTATTTTTGTACTATTTATTTATTTATTTATTTATTTATTTATTTATTTATTTAAAACTCCAGATTTTATTCCCCTCACAGTCCACCCTCAAATTGTTCCACATTACATACCTTTTCCCTGCTCCCCTGTCTCCACAAGAATGTCCCCACCCATCACCCCTACCCCACCAGACCTCTAAATTCCCTAGGGCCTCCAGTCTCTTAAGGATTAAATGCATCTTTTCTGACTCAAACCAGACCCAGTAGTTCTTTGCTGTATATGTGTTATGGGCCTCATATCAGCTTGTATTTGCTGCTTGGTTGGTGTTCAAGTATCTCAGAGATCTCAGAGATCCAGGTTAATTGAGATTGCTGGTTCTCCTATAGGGTCGACCTCCTCCTCAGCTTCTTTTAGCTTTCCCCTAATTCAACCACAAAGGTGAGCAGCTTTTGTTAAGTTCAGTGAGTAGTGCCCACATGCACTTAACCTTGAAGTCAAGTAGTTGAATATGGACAATCTTTCTTTGGTCCAACTAGACAAAAATGTCCCTTTCTCCCCTACTAGGTATCAACTGTCAAAAGATCTTCACATAGACCTGTGGCCTTACCCACTACATGGTACAATTTTGCCTAGCTTGGTCTATTGCAGATCTTTGTGTCGCTATTGAGTGCTTCCTCAAGTTCATGTAAAGAGCAAGAATGCCATGTTCAGAGAACAGAATTTTATAAAGTTTTCATCTCCGTCTTCTTGTTTTATGTTACTTATTCCCTTCTTTTAAAATGTTTCCTGCGTACCAGTGAACAGCATCAAAGGATAACCAGCTGTTCAGTTGGTTGGGTTTGAACCCTGCTGACAGGAAGTAATTCATAGTTGGCACTGAAATCCAGTTCAAACCTCAAAACCTATTGCTTTTTGTAGTCATGGGGCCTAAGAGAGAATATATTGATGTTTTTCTATTAATAATTAACTATCATTATCTTGATTGTGGTAACACTTTCACAGACCAATAAATCTGTCAAAAATACTAATTATTTTCTTTTTAACATACAGAGTCTATTACATGTCAACTCTACTACAGGGAAAATCTTTAAGGAATAAAAAGAGAAGCATTATTTTACTTCCAAGGTGGTGCCTGTTGCAGTTGAAAATTTTCTTCTTTGAAATTAAATTTGAGAACTTTTCTTTCTAAAGATTTTCTTTACCATAATTATTCTGGCTTTCACAGTTTGGGTCTGAGAAAAATATGATAGAAAGTAATACAAAGCTGATTCAATGATTAGACACCACCTTCAATTGCTTTGAATGTTCATCCTTTGTGGTCACATTATTCTTTCTGTGTACCTTCTGCTGTATCATTCTCATTGTATTCCACTTGTCTTGTATCTATTAATGATTCTCATCTGAGATATTACAGTCTTCTTTGTTCATATTCCCAAGTTTGTGATTGATAGTCATAGTTAAGATACCAATGCCCTTAATCTGCATCTATAAATGGTAAGTATTATTATTTCACATGCAAATACCTTTAAATGAAAGGTGGGGGGTTATCAATATGATTTGAAAATAAAATTTCCATCAAAAGCTGCATGCATTGAAAAATACATTTTCCACAATTTGCAGTACTAGTCATTTTCAGTAAGACATTAGGACTTAAGTCTTAGTTGACAGGGTCAGGCATGGTGATGCATGACTCTAATACCAGCACTTGAGAGGCAGAGGCAGGCAGAACTCCATGAGGTCTAAGACAGGCTAGTCTACAAAGTGAGTTCCAAGACAACCAGGGTTTTTTTTTTTTTTTTTTTTTACATGAAAACCTTGTCTTGGAAAAGCAAAACAAAAACAAACAAATAAACACAATGTTGAAAAATACAGTTAACTGGGGTATTTCTTTAGAGGATATACTTCATCACATGAACATTCCTCTTTCTAGCTACTGATTGACCCTTAGGTGAGATTCTCTGTTCCAGTGTTTCCTTCTTCATGGTGCTCTGGATTAGCATATGCCCACATACAACAGAATGAGGCAACTGAATTAAAACTTCTAAAACTGTAAGCCAAACATGCCTCTTTCTTTCTAAGTTGTTTTTCTCAGACATTTTCCTAATACCAACTAAAAAGTGACTAACACAGTCACTTTTCAATGGTGCTTGGTATAGACAGATGTCACCTTTACACATATTAAGAGAAAATTTTCTAGTGCTTCCTAAGAAGCTGCAAAATAATTACTTTGCATTTTAAATCACAAATCACATAGAAATATGATTTCTATTTGTTTTATGTCTCAAACTAAAGTAAATTTTGTAAACTTTCATTTAATAATATGCTAAAGTTTATATCTGTTGAATGTGATCGTTGATTCCATTGTCAGTCTGATTAGATCATAAGACATAGGATTGGATCATAGAATATCTAGTCCATTCCATTCCCACTGAAATCTCATGCCAGTTGTGCTTGTCAAGACTTGTATAGATTTGATCCTGTCAAATTTTCTTTAAAGATGTGTGATGGATGCCTGAGTCTCCATCATTCCTTGAGGGACTATTAAAGATTGTTAGGGATCAAGTATGCCCCCACCACAGTGTATCCACTAATATTATGCACCAGCAAGTAACTTTCCACCAAAACACGAATAAGAAGTTCTACTTAAATTTCATGGCTCACATGCACAAGAAGATCTGAAAGTAGAACTTACTGAGAAGGCTTCAAGTGTAAGATGGAGTACATGAGAGATGGGAACTGTTAGGGCAGGTAAAACTGAGTAAAATTTATTTTATGAATTGATAAAACCAAAAAAAAATTTTAAAAAGTAAGGGACAAGTGACACATTTTTATTTTAAAAAGTTTACAAATAAAACAATGTATCCAGCATGGATTGGGGAGTTTCAAAGCCCCTCCTCCTTCTGAGAAGATACTGGAAGAAGATAGCTACTAGAGGAAAGACAGTCACTTTTTTTTAAAGTTGTGCAATCTTTAGTAAAATTCTCATGCTCAGTGTATGGCTGCACCCATGTGCATATGGGTAGCATCTATTGGACTAAGTGTATCATTGATATATTTTTTAAATGTAGACAAGAAATTGGGATGGAGGTATTTTGAGAAATATTGGAGATATCTTAAAGATGACAGTCAGTGGGGTAGTTGTGATAAAATATTTTGAGTACATTTTCAAAATAACAAGACTTTTTATAAAAATAAATACCTAGGACATTAATTTGGCAGTGTAACTCTGCAAGATTTTTGAAAGTATTTTGATGAAGAGGAAAAACACAACAGAAAAGCAGCTGCCTCCAGGGATAAAGTCTAGAATGAAAAAGCTAAAAAACTTACAATCCCAACTAAACACAAGGATTTCCTTGATATCGCATTCTGATTTGCAACATGGCCTAAGCTTTTATGACATAATATCTTCTTTCTCATGAAAGACTGCATTATCTGAACTGGTAGCCTAAGTATATCTCTACTCTTTTAATTTGTTTTTTTCTCTATATTTGGTAACAGTTATAAACCAAGTAATGAGATGAATATGTAATCTATGTGACTTACTGAACCAGTAAAAAAGGTATGATAGCTACATAAAATACTTAAGTATCATTAATGTTATCTAATAAGGAAAGCCAGTCATGTAGAAACATGAGTATAACCAAACAGAAACACAACACTATTATGATGCAAATACCCTGCAAGTGGAAGTTGTCAATAGAGAAGGTGTACTCTGTGTTTTTTGGATAGGTGCCAGTGAATGGAAAAAAATAACAGTTATAATAATTAACTTTGATAATCAAAAAATACGATTAAGAATGCCAAAAGGTCTAATCTCAGATGCAGCTGGAGGTATATGTGATAGTATTTCTAGTCAGGGAACATGAAGGCTCCAATAAAATCAATGCAACAATCCTGCGATGTCTTCAAATCTGATGGAGTTATTGGAGGAATGGGAAACTTATAAAACAGAGTCTTTTAGATGAAGAAAGTCACTGAGATTCTATGTCTCCTGGGTCTTTCCTATATCCCCAGTCTTTCAACTTCTTATACACCACAATGCAAAGTACTTCTGCCACAAACTCACGTAGTCACACAAATATAGAATGATGAGACAACATAAATGTCACCTTATGTTCTGTAACACAGTATGTCAAATGACAAGAATCAAATTCACATTAATCTGTGTACCTGACAGATTAATGAAACACATAATAGAATACTGTATAGAATAAATGAAACTATGTTATTGCAATTTAGCATAGCCATACATATTTAAAACCCCAGATTTCAAAAACATTGTTGTTGTCAAAATATTTCTGATTTCTGTGGTTGACTAAAATGCAGATATGAATTGTAATAAATCAGAGAAATTCATGTATATTTTATTAATAAATCACATCTTACATATCCTAAATATTTTCATAGTGATGCAAATATACAACCTAGATATAAATTATAAGTACTGTTTTAATTGCCTTAATATTTTGATTACTTTCTGTTATTCTATAAGCTCTGAAATAAATTGTAGACAAGTCTCCCAGGGCTTCTACTTTACAAACAACAGAATCCTTTCTTTGGTATTAATCTGTTGCTGTGATAAAACCGACTAAAGCAAGAGAGAAGAATAAAGGTTTTGTTAGTTTAGATCCTGTCATCAAGAGCGGCCAAGAAAGCAACTCAGGTTCTGTTTTTTTGTCTCTGCTGCTGTTGTTTCTGTTGTTTTTGTTGTTTGTTCTTGGGATTGTATTAATTTTGTGATATAGGAGATCGTAGTTTAATTATATCTTGCCTGTCCTTTTTCTCTCTACAAATCATACCACAATCTCCTTCAAATTCATTATTCTACTTCAAATTCGTTACGTTTTGATCACTTGATATTGCATGCATATTTGTAATCCTGTATTCATATTATCTTTAAATATAACCTGTTAAGGACATTAAATGCTACTTGTATGTACATTATTAGAGCTGATCAACTAGCATAGGATAGCCAACTAATATGCTTATCACTGTGGGGGAATCACCTCTTTTGCTTCCAGAGTCTCAGTGGCTTCTAGAATTTGTGTAGGCTTGAGGCCTCTTTGGCTTTTACCTAGACAGTTTGCTATGTTTGTTAACATCCTCTTTGTTCAGCTCATGTTTTGGTAGTGACTTTGCAGGTGTCTTAGTTAGGATTATTTGAGGTTTATTTGGTTTGCACTTCCACATTAGTGTTCATCATGGGTGGGAGTCAGGACAGGAAATCAAAGTTAGCAGGAATCTGGAAGCAGAAGCTGATGCACAAGCCATGGAGAAGGGACACTTAAAGGCTTGCTCCTCATTGCTTGCTCAGCCTGCTTTCTTTTAGAACCCAGGGCCACAAGCACAGGGATAGAATCACTCACAGTGGGCTGGGCTGTCTCGCATCAGTCACTAATTAAAGAAAATTATTTACAGTTTTGTCTATAGCCAGATTTTATGGAGGCATTTTCTTAACTGAGATTTTCTCCAATCAGATGGCAATACCTTATTTTGAATTGACATAAAATTAACCAATACAACAGGTATAGTTTCTGATGTTAGTAGGAGACATTGTCTCACAGCAAATTACCTAAAAACTTAGGAGTACTAGGAAACAAAAATAAAAATAAAGAGAATGTAAATTATAAAAACCTATCTGTGAAAAAATGGGATAAAATAAATAGAGGAATGCCAAAACAAACAAAAAAAAAATTTAAGGGTCCTTAGGCATTAGTGACAAGGGCAGGATGTGTGTAACAGTGTATTCGATCTGAAGTGTTGAGAACTGTTGTTCATTGTGTAATCAAACAGTTTTTGAAGAATTATGGTTCTTCCTAAACAGACTGTGTCTTTCCCAAGGCCCTGGATCCATTTATGTCTCTGTTGACTTGTGAAGAAAATATTCTCCCAATATGTATACAGCAAAACATTACTATTATAATCATTATGATGATTATGATTACTGTTTTGTCACAGTGGTTATTGATTTTTATCTTTGCTAGGAACAGGGAGCTTTAAGGTGTACAGTTAAATATATTAAAGTTTATTTTCATTTTAAAATCATCTTTTTTGAGGGAAATGGTCAAATTCCAAGGTAGTCTTGAATTTTTCCTCATAGCTGATGTGGAAGAGAGATATTGCTCACATATTCACATCCTGGCAACCAAGGTTAACCAAATAAAGAATGACCAAGCCTAGTATATATGGATATGGTGACTTCTTCACTGAAATGCCATGATAATACATAATTCAATAAGATAATAAGTAGTATTTAATAAAACAATTATCACAGAAATGGAAAGTCTGATGTTCTATGTCAATCACGTTTTATAATTGTGTCTAGTTTTAGATATTGACCTTTGGGGCAGAGGAAAGACTGAAACACAGGAGATGGTCAGGACAGAGAAACATGCTTAATTAACCTTCTGGCAAACAGAGGTATTAAAGGAATTAGATTTGTTTAGTTTAGAGGCCAGGGAGAAGGATAGTGATGTGATTACAGCAATGACTCACAAAGTAATTAGAAGGAAAATACGTTTTTCTGTGTTCATTCAGAACTGCATGAAACACTGTGAACTTTAATAAGGCACTAATTTTATTTTCATATATAAAATTTTAAAAAGTACACTATTTTCAAAAGTTGCCTGCTAATAAAGTTACTATGTAGCTTACTGTACTAGTGTGGATTCCAGTGGCGTTGCCTTTGTATGATCTGATTAGCAAATTGATCTGTGATAAACAAGTTCCCCAGAGCTTTCCTACTTGTTTTCTTAGATTCCTTTTTTTTCTGAAAGATTACTGCAAACAATGTAAATCCACCCCTGTAAAGTCAATCTTTTCTATACAAATTGTGATTTAAGTGTTAGAGAAATTGAACAAAAGCACTTTAGGTGATATTACTATCATAAAAGTAAAAAACTCAGAGATTCAAAATGAATCAACACTAAAGAGAGAATTTTTCAACACATTTCTAGGTAAGTTGTTAACCCACTTTATGTATTTACATAGTTCCTTTTTTTTTTTTTTTTTTTTTTTTTTTTTTTAGAGCAGTGGCTTTTGTTTTACTTTGTTGTTGTTTGTTTTCGTTTTTTGTTGTTTCTTATTATTTATGTGCCCTTCCCTGATATAGTACATTATTACTTCATTTTTCCCTTTACCCTTCCTAGTCCCTGCCCTTATCTCTTCTCTCTCCCAAATCCATTTCTCCTACATTTTAATTGAGAAAAGAGCAGACATCCCAGGAATATCACTGGATTATGACATAACATCATACACTAATACTAGGTACAAACACTCATATCAGAGCTGGACAAGGCAACAGGATACAATAAGACGACATAGTAGGGGGAAAGTGACCTGGGAAGCAGGCAAAAGTGTCAGAGACACTGCTCACTCCCTTGTGGGACTGTTAGGAGTCCCATAAGAACACCAGGCTACACAAATATAAGATATATGCAGAGGACCTAACTCAGATCCATACAGGCTCTATGACTGCTGCTTCAGTTTTCGTGAGACCCTATAAACCCTGCTTAGTTGATTGTATAAGATGTTTTTTCATGGTATACTTGATCCCTTTGGCTTCTATAATTTTTTTCTTCCCTGCCTTTGTAGTGCTCCCAAAGGTACATACCAGACACCTAAATTCCAGCCATGGTTTCTGCATTTGTATCTGCAGTGCCAGAGGAAGTCTCTCTAGTGATGACTGGGCTAAGCACTGATCATATTTGTCTTTTGGGTTCTGATTCATCTCAGTCAGGATGATTATTTTTCTAGTTATATTCCTTTGCCTTCAAATTTCATGATGTCACTTTTTGATGTCTGAGTAACACTTCATTGTGTAAATGTATAAAGAAGCAGAAAGATGTGCAAATTAAAATTAGCAGCTGTAGAAAACTCCAAGTTGAGTAAGGTCTTAATGGTTTTATCAGTCTCTAGGAACAAATGAAAATTCACATAGGAAGTTAAAATCTTCTGAACTTGCATAAGATGTAAAGGGAAATATTAGGTAGGCTGATGGATAAACAAGTTAGTATCCCCACCCAATAAAGGAAGAGCTAAAATATTGGAAAATATACCACAATTACAGAAAAATGTGTTCAATAATTATATTATTATACAACCAACCAACCAAACATCACCACTACAACTACAACAACAGCAAAATCCACTTTACTTTGGATTCTTCACTAATATTTCAATTTATACAAAGCCAGGATTGCATAGATGGCTCATCCCGTAAGAGCACTGGCTGCTATCCTGGAAGTTCTCATTACCCACAGGACAGTTCACAATCATCTGCAACTCATGTTCCAGGGATATTCTGTGGGCACTGAATACACACATGTGATGCACAGATGTACAAGCAGACAAAGCATCCATAAATGTTAAAAGTATAACAAAATAAATTCAAATGAATACATGTCACTCAGCTAAATTTGCCAATCAAAAATATGCGGTGGCAGGTTTTCATTTTACCAAATGGATACGTACTCCATCTTCTAAAAATTAATGTTTCTATTTAAAAGTTCCTGCTGCTTTCACCATAGTGGGAGATGTTTCTTCTTCCACTTGTCTTCATCCTCCTCTCCCTCCTCCTCTTTGTCTTTTGCAATGTTAAATAGTTCATACAAAGATTCAAAACTTGTCAGCATGCAGAAAACAAGTGACTTCTGACTGCTCAGCCTTAAATCAGACACCTATACTACCTTCTCTCATACACAGAAATAGTAGTGGGAGGAGAGAGAACATGAGAAGACTGTAAGGCCTGGAGTATGGAGAGAGAAGTGGTTCTAAAAAACATCTTCTGCATATGAACTTGGCCTTGGCAGTCATGTACACAGGGCAGCTATGGTTCTTACTGCACTCAGCCTGAACGAATAAAGATCTGAAATAGTAATAAGACTAGTTAAGAAGGAGAAAATAGTCCTGAGGAATTGGAGGAAATAAAAGAAAAATAACAGAGTTGGATATCATCATGATAAACTGTAAATATGCATCTTATATTCAAGATAAAAAGTTATAAGCTTGTCGACTCAAAGACATGATCTGTAAAAAGATGGAGTTTTTAGTGTGACTAGTATTAAGAAAAGCCTCTTGAGGAGACTTTTATCCATGGCAGAGGAAATTGATATTCTGACTAATTTTGACTGACTGGAATGACTATTGTCAGTCATTGGCTTCAGTGGTAATTGATTTGCTATTGCTTCATTTTCATGATGTAAATAATATTAGTAAAATCTTTCAGAAAATTTAACTTAGATTATGTGTGATCAGCGGATTCATCTTTAGAACATTGAAGTATCTTATTAGCGTATTCAAGATATGGCAACTGACGACAATAGAATATTAATATATAGCATATAGTAAAGAAAGAGAGGGTTATGGATAGAGATGATTTAATAGAGAAATTAACTGGCTTAATTCATTTGTTAGATGGGAGGTGTTAAATCTTAACAATCAAGTAACAGATTGTCTTTTTATTAAGTACTTCCATTGAAGGGCAAAATACTTATAATTATCTGAAGTATAATTACTCCTGATTGTTAGATAATGCAGACAATTTTACTGAAAGGCAATTTGTGTCTCTTAGGTATTAACATTTTTCACTCTTCTACCAGATACTTCAGTTGCCGAGTATCCCTTGAACATGATAAATATTAATGTCTGGACGGCCTTGCTTTTAGGCTTGTCATCAGTTAGCTCTCTTTATTATCTGCATTCCAAATTTAGGATGATATATTAAGAGCTCTTTATCTTTTCATTATCCTTCATTCATTTGACTACCACTTGAGTAGTTCATGTTGAGCAAAATACCAATTGAGCTTGAAAGTAGGATGTGGAATTATTGTATATGTTTCTCCCAATGAAGCCTATTATGTGGTTGTCAGCTTCTTTTCTTTCTTTTATTTTTCTTTCTTATCTTATTTTATTGATTTTTTTAAAGAAAGTTTTCAGTTTAAAGTAAGACTAAATTAGATTAAAGAAATTCCAGACATACTCATGAGACCCTCCTTGAATGTAAAGATTTTATCCCCAAGTTCTCCACGCATGAAAATTAAAGCTTTAAACTGAAAACATATCGTTTCCTAATTGAGGGCCAAAATATCCCACCTTGGTGGGGGGTTTCAAAAAGGCCAAGGTATTGTCAGATGAAGTAATCCTTACAAAAGAGAGAACTGACTTGTAAGATTCAGGATGTGAACAAGTCATTGGTCTCAAGATGTTTCTGAACCTAGATACACATAATCCCTGCTCAGATTTATAGCAAAATAAAAATATTGCTTGTTAGAAGAGAGTAGCTTAACCAGAATTGTTCCTATCTAAAGGAAATACAGGAACAACAAAACAACAACAACAAAAAAATGGAGCAGAGGCTGAAAGAAAGGCAATCGAGAGACTAATCCAGCTGGGGATCCATCACATCTGCAGACACCAACCCCCACACTATTGCTGATGCCAAGATGTGCTTGCTAACAGGAGGCTGGTATAGCTGTCCCCTGAGAGGCTCTGCCAGTACCCAACTATTACAGATACAAATATTCACAGCCAACCATCTGACTGAAGGACCTGAAACCATCTGACATAGGACCTGAAAGAGATTGCAACCCCTTAGGAAGAACAATAATATCAACTAACCTGACCACCCAGAGCTCCTAGGGACTAAACTACCAACCAAAGAGTACACTTGGAAGGATGCATGGCTCAGCTACATATGTAGTGGAGAATTGTCTTATCTGAAATCAAATGAGAGAGGAGGCCCTTGGTCCTATGGAAGATTGATGCCCCAGTATAGGAGGATGCTGGAGTGGTAAGGTTGGAATAGGGAGGATGGATGGGGAAGAACACATATAGAGGCAACTGGGAGGGGAATGGAATTGGGTTGTTATGGAGGGAAAACCAGAAAGGATGACATTTGAAATGTACATAGTGCTACCGGAGGACCTACGTATACCACTCCTGGGCATATACCCAGAAGATTCTCCAACATATAACAAGGACACATGCTACACTATGTTCTTAGCAGACTTATTTATAATAGCCAGAATCTGGGAAGAACCCAGATGTCCTTTAACAGAGAAATGGGTACAGAAAATGTGGTACATTTACACAATGGAGTACTAATCAGCTATTAAAAACAATGACTTCATGAAATTCACAGGCAAATGGGTGGAACTAGAAAACATCATCCTAAGTGAGGTAACCCAATCACAAAAGAACACTCATGGTATGCCCTCACTGATAATTGGATAATAAACCAAGATCTTGAAATATCCAAGATACAATTCACAGACAACATGAAGCTCAAGAAGAAAAACTGAAGTGTGATACTTCAGTCCTATTTAGAAGAGGGAACAAAATACTCAAGGGAGAAAATAGAGAGGCAAAGTGTGGAATAGATATGGTGGGATTTCATATCTACCTCCCATCTATGCTAAGATTTTGTCTCATTTGAGTTGGCACAGATCTTGTACGTGTTATCAGAATTAAATGTGAGTTTATATGTACACCTGTCCTGTTTATTTTAAAAAACAATTGTTTTGTAGTTATATGCATCTCTGCCTATTAAAAATTTTCTAACACTACTGCTTCAGGAATACCTGAGAGGCCAGAAGATTTTCTTAAGTTTATTCAAAACTCATGTTAAATACAAGTATAAAGGTTATTGCACAATTGTTTTAAATAATAATAACAGTATTCTGGACAAGTTCAATATATACTGAATTTCTGTAAAATATTTACATTTTCTATTAGCCACAATCTATAATTCACACTAGTGTAAGCATTTACATGTATTATATTAAATGTTTAATGATATATATTGATTTTAAATATTATTTACCCAATATATTAATTAAACCATTATACAAAATAAACATTTGAATTGGAAATAAATAAAAGTTTACTTATGTATAGATATGAATCTTTATTTATTGCACTTTGATTTTAATTTTTACCCATTTAGATGTCAGTTATAAAATTATAATGAATTAATTTAATTGTATTACACATTTGTTACCTAACTTACAAGCATATTCTAAAGTTTCTTAATGTTTTAATATTAATCTTTGAAATAATGTTATCATCCATTCCCCTAATGAGCTAGTTTATTTAATGTAATTTAAATATTTATTCATCAATTAGTCAAAAACACTTCATAAGTTCTAACGCGCCCCCCTTCGAGCTTTGTGTCCGCGGAGAAATCACGAGACGCAGAGAACAGGTAGTTACTGTGAAACGAGGCTTTTTAATCTTTATCACCCACGTGGAGAAACGCTGAGAGACGCGGAAGGGACGAGCTGAGGAAGGGGTCCTGCTTAAGAACAGTCTAGAGTGACGTATTCACTTTTGATTGGCTGTTCGCTCACCACCCAATATGCCTCGGGATTGGCAGTGGCTAAGGCACGCCTATCTGCCTAGCAACTGCGCAGCTAACAGCAGCTTCCTATAATAAGTAGTTTCAGAAATTTTGTGAATGTCATATATGCACTTCATAATTCAGTTCTTCTGACTTCTCATTCTCTGGCTCATTGTGTTTTTACCTGTGTCTAGTTTGTTCTCTCTCCAACCTGTCTTTGTAAACTGTCCCAGTAAAATTGCCATAAACACTTACCACACCACATTATACCTCTCTCTCTTGATCTCTCTATCTCTCTGTCTCTCTCTCTGTCTCTCTCTCTCTCTCTCTCTCTGTATGTGTATGTGTGTGTGTATGTGTGTGTCTTTACTGTTATTATGTAGCTTCTCTTTTCTGTCCTGTTCTCATGTGAGTTGGATGTATCCTATCTATGACTCATTTTTTTTTCATATCTTTCTCTGACTTATCACTTCAATTAGACATCACTTTCAAACATGTCTGTTGTTTACTTCTATAAACTAAACTTACCTTCATTTCTATCGAATTAAATGTGTATACCAAGGGTGTGTCTATATCCCAACTATGTCAAACTGTAATCCAGGGCTTGTTTGGCATTTCTGCTTGATCATATAGACATAGAAAGTCTGTGGATATGATTCCTTGCAAGAACAGCCATGTTGCTAGATTAAAAAATATTGCTACTACTGACAGTTCTTCAAATTTTTCTGTATTTTAGAAATAAGTTTATTGAATGAAGATAATTCTCCCTTTTCATTAAATCAAATTAATAATATAAGCATCTTCTTTTAAACAATAACATTTACTGGGTTATGATTATAACAATTACCACTTTGATGACAATTTACATAGGAAAACAGAAATATACCAAGGACACCAATGGATGTAGGTAAGAGGAATGAAATGTTTCAAAACTGGTTATTAGTACAAAAACAAACCAGTAGACAACTCTAAGAAATTTGGTAATAGCCCAAGCCCAGATTTTCACAGGATAAAGAACATATATTTAGCCAAAATTATATATCTACTATAGAAAACATATTTCAAAATGTTTACATATTTATATGACATCTTCTCTCATGTATGAAAAAAATTGTCATTTTATTTTAAGTAGAGAATATGAGAATCATATTTTATTCTTCCTTTACCTTTATTATTACTATATAGGATAGCAACTCAGAATATGTTTATGAACTATTAATTTACCAAATAATGATTAGTTAAATAGTTACTAGTGATATTCACCATGAGATTGAAGCAGTGAAAAAAATTAAAGATAGGAAGATTTTAAAATGAAGCTTCATGTAGAACAACAACAACAAATCCTTCAACAATGAAGAAAATATAATCAAGAAATTGGCAAAGCAAACAAATGTTGTTTCTTACACCACAGTCATACACATTATCTCCAATAAGTGACTTTTAAACATGTGAAGAATAAAAGAAATTACTCCTTAGCAATGTTCTCATGTTCTTCTGCGAGGGAAAATTAGAACAGATTTTATAGAAGGACATATAATCAGTGGGGACTGGAGGAAGTGACCAGGTTGTGGAGAGATGGGGTAGAAGGAAAGAGTGCAGAAAGAGATGGCTGGAAATAGGATGGTGTTTGGCAGGTGTTCTGGAAGTCTACTGTAGCAGAAACTTCCTGGAATCTATGAAGGTTATCCTAATGAGGACTTCTAGCAATGACATTCTGATAAAACTAGAATTTAGAGTACGTCAATAATTGAAATACAGAACCAACTGGAGTCTAATTATATTTTCAAGTTCTAACAAAGTAAATAAACATATGCATTCTATATCGAATCTAGACTATTTGTCCTAAGTATAATCATTACCTGTCCCCCAGCTATATATCATATCTTATAACTAAACAATAATCTCCTACAGTGTAAATTTGTGTGTGCATGTGTATGCCTGTGACTGTGCCTGTACATGTGGATGAGTGTATGCCTGTGCCACTAGTATCCTGGGTGGGAGTTTGGCATGCATTAATCATTGGTAGCTTTTGGTGTCAATATGATGATGAAATGAAAAGCTTGAAACTGGGGTTACTTCAAGATTTCTGTATTTATTGGGGACTACTGGAATTTCTATGGAGAGGGACAGTTGGAAAAAAATAACTTTAAGTTAGAATATAAAACAGGGTAATTTCAAAGATGCCAAAGTTAAGATGAACATAATGTTTAGAGTAGACCTATCTAATGTGACAGATGGAAACTGAGAAAAAAATCTTTTCTTAAAACAATATAATTAAAAAATTATACAAATTTACATCATTACAAATAAAGGGTGTTATACAGATAGGAAAAAGTCAGAGGTTTGAGACAGTGTTCTTTGAATAACAGTCTTAGGGTTTTACTGCTGTAAGCAGACACTATGACCAAGGCAACTCTTATAGAGAACGACATTTAATTGGGGCTGGCTTACTTACTCAGAGGTTCAGTCCATTATCAAGATTGGAGCATGGCAGCATCCAGGCAGGCATGGTGTAGGTAGAGCTGAGAGTTCTACATCTTCACCTGAGGGCTGCTAACAGAATACTGGTTTCCAGGCAGCTACAATGAGTATCTTATAGCCCACACCCACAGTGACACACCCACTCCAACAGGGCCACACCTTCTAATGCTGCCACTATTCTGGCCAAACATATACAAACCACTACAATAACCAATTGGGAATAACTGAGTGACAGTACAGTCAAGATTCTTTGTGTCTTTGATTCTACTTTAAGAAGTAGCTTCTAGTACATTGCTTTTGATAGTGCATATTTCATGATGGGTAAGGAAGGCAACCTAAGGTTGTCAGAACAACCTAAGACAGGCTCAGTCTTGTTTATGAAATAAAAAAGGTGGAGAGGCAGAGAGCTTTTAGGGCTGCTTGGCAAGAATCTGGCAAGGGCCAAGGACAAGGAAATGGGCTGCTTGTCAGGAATATGACCTTGGCCAAGGGAAAGGAAGTTGGCTTCAGACGGGAATCTGACAGACTAGAACGAAGAAGTAATTTAAGGCAGGAATCTAAATTTTAGGCAAGAACAAGCAAGTAGGCTTCAAACATGAAAATGACTTTGAGCTAAGACAGGAAAATAGGCTCAGATATTTTGGTCATCCTGATAAGCCCTTAGAAACAGTGATCAAGGGATTGTTCACATAATTTTGTTTATTGCTTTGCCTGTTCTCTGACTATTTATGTTTATTGTCTTGTTTGTTCCTTGAGTATTTGTATCTATTGTATTGCTAGTCCCTCAACCTAGAACTGACCTTAATAGTTGCATGTTATTAAAATGGTATAAAATCAAAAAGGAAAAGGGGACATGGAATGGGGGATAAGGGGGAGGGGAAATGGGAAAAGGTGATGGCATCTGAAATGTAAATAAATAAAATATCCAATGAAAACAAAGAAGTAGCTTCTAAAAATTGAGTGGTCAGTCAGCATAACTGGCTTTAAAGTCAAAATGGATGAGAACATATAACTATGGTGCTACAAACCCCAAATGTCATTCAGGGCTCTAAGTATAATTTTAACATTACTTGATATGACTGAGTGCAAGAGAGAAGGGTAGAAGAAAAAATTGTACTCAATAAGCAAAAACAATTCTTGAGACAATTTTATACTGTACAATTATTCAACCTGGCCTACAGTAGCAGAGAGAACAGGTTGTCAACAGCAACAAAAAAATTGTATGCTGCAGTGAGCTTTGGTGACTTGATTGTTTCCAAAGTTTGAAAATATACAAAATACATGTACAGCCATGCAATTTAAGACCGAATACTTCCATTCTACAACTGTAATAATTTTAGTTTTTCCGTTATATACCATTTTATCATGTGGAAAAGCAGAATTTAATTTTAAATGCAAGCATATAGTCCAAACTCATGCCATTCTATTTTATTTCTATTTATGGTGTCTCAGTTAAAAAATACTATTTAAATAAAAGACACTGAAACATATTTCCTGAGATTTCAATTGTAGTTGGTAGATATTGAAAATGATTTCTGAAAAAGATGTCAATTTTGTTTGGTTTTTTAGGTAATTAAGTCAATTTAGGAAGCATGATCTTTTCCAAGGCATCAAAATGCAGATAGAAAAGAAAGAAGAAAATTACAAATTCACATAAACCTGCATTTATAAGGATGGATCCTGCAAACCGAAGCAGGTGGCAAAAATAGATATAGTGGACCCAAGCACAATGATAGAGCAATGTGTTTATAGGAGAAAGTTATAGTTCTCAGCATTCTAACAAAATGATAAAAAAGAGGCAATTGTTGGAAAATGTGAATCTTCTAGTAGGCATTAAGGACAAAAGTGGTGACTGGAAACAATTTGCAGGATTAAAGCAAGAAGAAAAAGAAACGGGGTGAGACACAGGATTATAGGAAGAGCAACAGTTAATTAAATGAAATGATTAGAAGAAATATTAAAGAATCCTTTATGCTAACACTAAAATAGCCAACAAGAAAAAAGAAAAGAAAATGTAGCGGGAAGTCTATGGGAGAGTGAACATGACAAGTGCTTCATCTGGGAAATAAAGTCAGAGTCAACAATTCAGCTCTTTTCTTATAATTTCACCAAGAGGTTGAACAGAGACTTTTATCACTTGGCATCAAAACTAGTCAAGATGTGAAAGGTTATCAACTGCGGACACAGTTTAAGTGGCTGAGACAAAATTTTCAGTCAAGAAGACATTAATGGAGACTATGAGTGGAAATTCCTGTAATCTGTTACTTTATTAACAATAACACCTTAATTATTTTTCATCTATGGAACTTCTGGCAATTTCAAAATCATTTTACACTGCTTTCCTCTGACCCTTACAGAACTCTGTGAGAAGCATGGAGACAGTGTTATTATCATGGGACAAAAATGAGACCTTGAGATGTTAAAAGTCTAGACCAAAGACTTAAGACTATTAAGCAAATGACACGTCCCAGAAATACTATATGTATTGCTCACTAGAGGTATTGCTCTTTGCTCTAAATAATGATGACTGCCATTTCATCTCATTACTTGCCTGTATGTAATGAAACTCCCACTAGAGCTTACTGAACTTTGTTTTACAAAGCGAGTTAGGATGCTAGAAAGAATGACATTATTTCTAATGATGACAGCCTATGCATGCTTAGTAATAATGGTTGTGTTAGAAAGTAGAAAATAATTTGGAAAATATTTGCAAGTAAATCTAAAATCTAGATAAAAGGTGGTGGGTTTGAAGGAACATAATCAAATAATGAAGAAAATTTTAATATTCACAATATTTTTGTCTTATATTCTTAAGTGGAACACTTTCATTAAAGTATAAGGCATACAGAAATGTCCTGCATAGTATTTTGTAATTTATAAATTAATAATTTATTTTTTCTATCATTTGCCTGAGGAGAATACTTTCAGTTCCATTGTCTTGTAGCATGATTAAGTATTGTTATAAATGTAGTCAAAACAAGAAACGTTTTGGTACAGAGCCAAGTTATTAAATGTATTTATACCTGACATTCTTCATCTGTAAAATATGATAACAGGATATCTGCAAAGGACTGTAAGGAGAATAAAGAAGTGTCATGGAGAATGTTATAAGTATTTGGTGTCAATGGTATTATGCACTGATGAATAGTATTTGATATTGCTAATTGTCACAGGTTTTAAATTTTTAAAATAAGTCCATCCTTGAAAATATAAAAATAAATAGAAAGTATACACTTCAAAATTTAATAATTAAATAAGGGGCCCCAATATAAAGTAGGCCCCATTCCCTATTAGTTTACAACTATTTCTGACTTTTCACACAAACTTTAAAACCAATACGAAATTAGTGTTATATTTATGCTTTTGAGATTATTGTTATTTGTCACATATAATTCATGATAATTCATATGTCATCTTCTTATGACATAGAGTTTTGTGTAAAATTAATTTTCCCTTTCACAGGATTGCCCCTTATATAGAATTTAATAAAGATAAAGATAATTTCCAAAATCAAATAAAATGCAAAAACTTCTTGCTTCTAAAGATGTGTGGTTTGCATAACTCCTACACACTCACATAAATACACACAGAGAAAAACAATTCTTTAAAACATTCGCATCTTTCATGTACATGTTTGATAAAGTATTCTGTATTTAAGTATGCATCATAGTATTAAACAGATCATGAAATCAAATAATAAACAATAAAAATATTTATAGCAGTTTCTGGCAGTATTAGTGTTTAGTAAGAGCTTGCTTTACATCAAGGAGAGTTCTGTGCCCTCACATGTAGAAGTCTGGTAGGGCAAAACACATCACAGAAAAGAAACCCAAATACCTTGAAGTAGCATATAAAGCCTGGAAACTGACTCTAAAAAACAGACAATAAGGCATATTGTATGTTTAGTTAATGATATGAGTAACAATCACTCTTAAAGTTGATTTTTTTAAAAAAATGAAAAAAATTAAGTTTATTTAGTCACATAAAACAGTTCTCTGGCATTAACAAGTACATTTGGCCATTCATCCCACCCTACTAAGGCAAGACTAATCTTTGTTTCTGCACCATTGCTATGCTTCATTACACACTTTAGGGTATCAATCCATACTCCATTTTTTTTTAAAGATCTTTAGAAGATGTAAATAAAAATGCCTGGATACAGACATTTGTGTGGGTGGGGTCATCCTTCTGAGATAGTTTTATGTTGGCCACACAGAAATTTATTCAGCACTCTCCATCTTGGCATACTGCAAAAGTGGGTTCCTAAGTGAACTGTTTTTCCCTATTTTATGACATGACTCAACAGATTATTTTTCTAAAAATTGTATCCATTTTAGATTTCACAGGTCAACTTAGATGGTTATCAGAAGAGTCAGAAACAATTTATAGATCTTAGTACACTAACAATGTTTCTATCACCTGATTCAACTCCGTGAAAAGGAGCCTCTTTTTGCTCACCATATACAATCTGTGGCACATGACAATTTCCACCTTCAACTCTGATCTAGTTTTTTTTTTAGGTCAACTGATATCCAACAAAACCCAGGCTTTGACTTAGCTAGATTTATCTTTACAAATCATTTTTAAAAAAGTAGTATGGTGAAGAATGTTTCTTTGGAAGGATCTATGCCTACTATTTGAATAGATACATTTTAGACTTAAAGTAATCAGTGCAAAGCAAGACTTGTTTCAGATCTATGTATTTTCAAGTGTAATTTTTGTGCAATTCATCTTGATTATCATTTATTTCTTGTGAATATTATATCAAAATACTGCAAACTACAAAAGACAAATCTATTGAATTCCTTTGATGATTGGAAGTTCAATATTGTATTTCTACTCTTAATCTTGTTGTTTTTTATAAACCTGAGGAAGCTATTGTGAAATATGTTCTTGACTCTCAAGCCTTCTTAATGATTCTAAAAATATAATTTTTTATATTTTAATAGAAAACTTTATTTACTACTACAATTTTCATAGACTATAGATTTACTTACTTTTTTTCTAGAATGTTTCATTTTGGATCAAATTTGGATTATTATTATTTTTTTTTTACTCCTTTATCTTTTGGTTATAACTACATCATTCTTTTTTCTTTCCTAACTCCAAACCCTTCAAGGCTGACATCCTTTATTCATTAGGTTTAGTTAGTACTTGCATATATTTATTTGCATATAAACATGTACTTGTTGTAACCTGCTAGTTGTGTAATATTGCTTATATGGGTGTTTTTATGATTTTATGATTTTTAGGATTATATGCATGCGTTTTAAAATTTAAATCACTGCAAATAACTTGACCTGTCTTCTTTCTCTTTCTCTGACAGGGCAGCACTTGTGATGTCTTTTAATTATTAATTCTATATTTCACTTCACATATTGTTTTTCCTTTAATTTTAGGTATCATACCTGGCCTTTCAGTTTTAACTTTTAATCCGAGACTACACAATGTTTCGAGCTTTTGTTGCCACTTATAGGAATTTGGCATTTGTCCCTGGGCTTGGGCAAGGAAGTAGGCTCAGATATTAGCAACAGTAACCATGGGGCTTTGCTTACTACTTTGCTGAATTACTACCATATGCGATCATTTTACTTCCTACTTTACTCAGTTACACCTTGTGTGATCATTTTGCTTACTGCTCTGCTTGATTACTTGCTTGTGTGCTCTCCTTGTTTACTATTTCACTTGATTACCTTGCCTTTGAGCTAAGAACTGACCATGTTTTTTGGATATAAATAGAATAATATAAAATGCAGGCTGGAGAGAAATAAAACTGGCTTTTTTTTTTATATTTATCTATCCATGCTTTTTTGAACTTTCTCCCAGAATGCTATTGTCTTTCTCTAAACAGTTGCAGCAATGTTTCAAAAAATACTTTATATTTTATTCTTAGTTTAAATTCTTCCCTTGTGTTTTTCCTTGGGCAAATTTCTCAGTATTGACTTCATTACTTTTCTTTGTATGATAATTAATTCTATATCTTTGGTTTTTTAAAATATTTTCCCATTTCAAGGTTTCTAATAGTCTATATTTATAAATAGAATCATTTTATAACCACCTTTTATAATTCTATTTAAACAATGTTGTTTTATTTCTTATCCCTAAGTATATCTAAAATATTTATTGTTTTTTTTTCATTTTCATGCTTTGATATTAAGACTCATGTCCTCAAGAATTAATATGATGGAATTTGTATTTTAGAAACATCACAAAAGAAATGAAAGCTTAAAAATAGACCTAAAAATTCTCTTTCATCTATCTCATCAAGAGAGAGCAATGCTAGAGCATGAACTAGAAAGCGACCATCCTCAAACACTATACTTCCCAACACTTTGATCTTTGCTTCTCAGTCTTTAGACTGTGATAAATAATTCCCCTTTGTCTATATAATTCCCATTGTTCAATATTTTTTTAGAACACAATGCTACACTAAGATTATCATTTCTATTTCATATAGGTATAAGTACTTCTGATTTACTTAGCAACATAAATTTTCAACTCTAAATTCTGGTTTTCTAGTTCATGCTGAGTGAATGGAATTTTCGCTCTTGATTTGAGTGTGCTTTAATTTTATATACTGTGTGGGATTTTGGTTACATTGATTTTACCCAAGTCTTAGCAACAAGACCTTAACAACTTAGCTTTCAATCCACCTAGTGGTGACAATGACTAAGACAATCTCAACAAGACAGCAAGATCTTATCTAACTTACAACTTATTCCATGTCTACATTGTTGGAATAAAATGTTTAATAAAATACATTTGTTTAATTGTTCTTTAAGGTAAGTAACCTAAGGTCCTATCTTGCCTTATACTTTTTGCCAAGATGTTATGACAAAATTTCATTTGTACTTTTACTTTGAAAATAGTGAACATTGTCCTTGTCCCTGGCTTATTACCAAATCTGAAAATAACAGGTTTACTTTTTCAAACCTGCTAAAACTTGCTTATTGCTTTGGGTTTGTATTTTATTTGAATCTAGATGCTTTGTGTGAATATTATCAGTTCATTTATCCCTATATTTTTTCCTAATATTTCTGAATTCATTGTATGCTTAGAATTGCTCACAGGAATTGGATAGCTTAAGTCCTACCATTTGATTCACTAATGATTGCAATGTTTTCTTCTTAAGTCTATATGTACATCTACATTTTATGATTAAATATTTACTATATTAACAAAGAAACAATCATTTTTATTTATTGTCTTACAATCAGTGTGTATGTGTGTGTGTGTGTATTTGTATGCAAGTTCATGAATGTGGATATAAGTGGATAATTGGATGGCATGTGTTCTTTTTTTCCACCACAGGGTCCCCAAGAATAGAATTGTGGTCATCAAGTCTGTCATCATCTGCCTATGATAATGGCACTGACCTCATTTTTAAAAATAAATAAAGTTGATGTATCATGAAATAATTGTAGCCCATTTCAGCCTAGAACTCATGGATTCTCCATCATTAGCTACCGAAATCCTGGGAATGAATATATATATATAATTATAACAGGAAGTGAAATTGTTTTTCAAATATGTTAATAACTTTCTGAGGCACTTCTCTAGAGGATTCTGCTGATTCTTCTTATAATCTGAGTAAAATATGAAACACAGACTTGACAGTAAACAAAGTGTCTTAGACTTTGTAGACTAAAGAGGAAATATTTTATTTTACTTACTAACATTACAAGTAAAATAGTTATTTAGAGTAATAAATATATGTTTGTATTGAACCTGTTGTTTGCTTTATGTCACTGAAGAAATTGCAGGTAGGTAAGCCTTATGAGGTACCCCGAGTCATCATTTTGTCATGTATACCTTGTATATGATATATTTTAAAGCTATATTTTTATTCTGAGCAAAATACTAGTAAATAACAGTATAACATGTACTTGTACTTTCTTCTCCCAAAGTAGCACAGATTGACATACTTTGTGACTAGTAGTATACACTTAATCACCATCATAACTTCAGACTTGAATTCCAGCACTACAGTCAACTCACATCATTCTCTTATTGAGTATGTACTCAAGTAACATAAGCATCAACATTTTCATACCAAATGGTATCATGAGGGAAGGAGCCTTGTTTCCTTGGGAAAAAGGACAATCATCAATTTTTGTTCCTCTTAGTTCTCATTTTATTTCCTTCAGGATAACTATATGAAACAACCTTCATGTTTTTGCCTAAACAGTAATTTTTTTTTTCAAATTAGTGTTTACAATTATCACTCATGGCATCCATTCTTAGTAAGTCCGTAAGAGCTGTGTTTTTATTTTAATTTCATACTTTTATTTACCATAACTATTTTTGTCTTTACTGTTTAAGCAATATGCTTTCCATTGTCAGTACTTTGTAAAATGAGCTGCTACCAGAATGTAACACACAACTCAGGAGGAAAATAACTATCAAATAATGCAGTGTATGTTAGCTGTGTTGATTTATAAGATGTAATTTGTTAAACTCAACCCATTCTAATTCTACTGCAAGTGCAACACATTTCCTAAATTCTGTAAATTCTGCAATCTCAGGAATAATGGATACCGACCTCTGTCTAGTCTGGAAGCTGGTCTTAACCTCCTCCCTCGCTTAAACATTCAGTAACATTTTTTCCCACTTTTACTTGGCCTTACATCATTTCTCAAAGATATTTGACATAAGCTTAATGAACTGATCTTGAAGTTCACTCAGTGCCCTGAGATATAATTTTTCAGAGCCAAAATTCTTAAATCCATTAGTAAGCTACTTACTTTCTTAAAAATTTTCTCAATACATTTGATTTATTGTGCTAATTAATTTTCCTACCAAATGCCTTTAATCTCCTTCCCAAATTACAGAGAAATCGGAAACATAACAGCTCAAGGATTGAATTAAATAGTTTTCTATTTAACTTTGACCATATCTTTTAATATCAGACATTTAGAATCTGCTCATTTTTTTCATCACTGTTTATAAACAACAGTTCCCATTTCATCCTGCCATTCTGTAAGGAGCAATTAATTATATTCTAAATGTTAGGTCTTTATTTAACTCTGATATCTCTATACAAACTGAACAAGTAGGATACCTATGTTGGAGGAAGGGTTGATTGATATTGGTAAAAGCATCGAAGGAGAAGGAAAATAGAGATGATGGAGAAGAAGAGAAAGGAACATTTACTTGGAAGGCTTTGGTTACAACAGTACAGAAGCTGTGAAGATCTCCAGTATAATTCATTTAGTTGTAGATTCACAGTAGCCTATATGGCTTCTCACCTAAAGGCTGATAGGAACAAACACATGAAAACCTTGTATTCCCTTTTAAATCTAAACAAGTAAGTTAGGGCAGAATGAATAAGACAGCAAGCAGCTTGAAGGCAATCAAGTTACATAAAATTTCTCATTCTAGTTGACTCAATGAGTGTCATTCTCTTTAGACCTTCAAATTTTGTGTGATGCCTCTCATTAAGGAAGGAAACCTACTTTATGTAATGGACTGCCTTAACTGCAAGATTCATTACAGAAGACCTACACAGAATCAAAACAACCCCCCCCAAAGAAAAGTTTTGTCACATATTTAGACTTACCTTGCGCAGTAAAAATAAAAAACTGTAACCATTTCTTAACATTGATTTGTATAGACTTTTGCCATATAAAGTTTATAGTCAGTTATGAATTCTATACATTTTTCTGAATTTTATTCTTGTGACAGTGTATGATAGATACATGCACACTGTTAAAGTATTAGATATTCACATTCTCATTTGCATCTGTTTATATTATGTTTACAAAGTATATTTTAATGTATTTGTGAAAAATATAAATATATCAGAAACAAATGCAGTCACTAATGTCAATTTTAAAAAAATGTAACTAATGCCAGAAAATCCTAAAAGGATTCATATGAAAATATCTGGTTGAATTTGCCTTACAGTTTTCACATTTGAAAATTCCCCACAGTCCCAAACTTTGAAAATGCCCACAATCTACTGCAGCATATACATTCCCAAAGAAATGTTCCATTCTGCTGATCATAGTATAATTCAAATATATCAATATGATTTGGGGAAATTTTTTCACTTTAATTTTACTTTGGGCTACAATCTTTAAAATGGCTTATGATCATTATACTTATTTTAGATAATTATTTTGCTGCTATTTTTCTGATTAAAGTCTAGAATGCTAAATCATTATAAACCATTCTAAACTCTTGTTCCTCAATGATCATTAATAATAGTATTTTAGTTTTCATCTCATGTTTATCAGGAAAGTCTTCATACACTTTTAAAGTTAGTCTAATGTAATAGTAGCCTTTATTGTTTTTACAGTATTCTGGGAAATAAATACACAAGCTTGGTCAGAAGTATTTTACACAGTTGGATCATTCTGACACTTTTCTCTTTAACGCAGCCATTTCCTGGCCCTGTTGTAATTCAGTAAGGTTTAGTGAGAGCATGCCCCTCATTTTATCCAATTTTGCCAGTTTGTGGTTTTCTCTATTATATTACGTTGTTGCTGCCAATTATAATTTGCTCTGTCTTACTCATTTTTTTCTGTGTATTGTTAACTAAAACCCCCACCTCTCAAATCATTTATTGCACTGAGCACATAATTGCTTCTCTTACTGAATGCAGGAGAGAAAAAAATCTAAGTAGCACAAAAGGAATGCTTTTGTATTCTCCTTTCTAGCAATTTTCTGTTGTTTTTCATGCAGCATCTGTGTGATTTGTAATATTGTGTCTAATATAGTTTTAATTGTCCTTTCTTCTCCTTTTATTTTTTGTTTGATTTAGTTGTTTTTATACATAGCTAGAATTAAACTTAAAATATTCTGAATGGCATAATGGCACATACTATTTTAATTTCAGCTTTGTGTCCCATATTCCAAAACGCAGGTCATTATAGTCTTAATAAACACAATTGAATTTCCACCATATTTTGATAGTTCTTATAAGATCAAGTTCACCTTTGAAATTTATATACCACCTGAATTAACTCTAAGTATTGTAAATATATAGAACTGTAATTTGGTTTATAGTATCTTTTCTTTGTGTATGGATGGGGCTGCATTTTGTTAGGGTACAGCCTGTGCGTCCATGCAAAATAGGAATATGTCAGAGTAAGATTATAGGCTTCATCATTCATTTTCTTCTTTGTTACCATGAGAAAGTACCTCTCAGTGATCTTGGTGCTTGTAATTCCTGTTTTCCTGATTGGTCAGGGAACCCTTAGGATCTATTATCTCAAACCCCAAGAGACAGCTTACTTGTACATCCAGCCATACCTAGGTCATAACAAAGGTGCTGGAGATCTGGCTAATATCCTCATGCTTGTAGAGGATAAATTTTATATGCTGAAATATCTTCCAAGTCCTTACAATTAGTCTTCCTTTATAAACTGAGTGTAGGTTTATATTGAAGGAAGACAGTGAGGAATGGAGGGAAGAAAAAATTAAGGAGATAGGAGAAACACAGATACAGACACACACACAAAGAGAAGAGGGAGCTTTTCTAATCTAAACCTTGGGAAGAGCCTCTTGTTTCTAGTACTTTTGCAATGTCACAGGTATAAAAAAAAAATGTCAAGTGCCTCAAGGTTAGCTTCTTCTTTGAGTTTTGAATATACAGCCTTAAGAAAGATGACCCTTTAGTTGTCACTATCTATATGTTAGCACTCAAGTCTTATTCATTATGATAAAACTGTTTGATGTCCTCATAGGGAAAATAAGTTTTGTGACTTCTAAACAAGTAAGAATCTATATGAGTTTCTTGATTTCATTGACTCTATCAACTAGCCACCAGAAAGAAAGTAGTAGAACCAACATCATTAATCAAAGAAAACAACATTAAGGTTTCTCACCTATGTTCAAATATTTCTTGTCTATTTCTTCATTTTTACTGAACCATGCTTTACAGTTTGCATTAGTGAGGTCATACAAATAATGATTTTCATATCCACTCCTCAATGTATTATAGATAAAAGACATCCTAAATATTTTTTTAAAAATATAGGTATGATGGTTATGGTATAATTAGGTAGATAAATGACAGATAGATGGATAGAGATGTTTTTATCTTTATGAGTACCTTTCTGGCTCTTCAGAAATCTTCACTTGTTTTTATAAAGATAACAAACTCCTTCTTTGTAGCTACTTGATGCTAGTGAATGTACTGTCACTAAGGTAAAGATAATACTCTCTCATTGTTGCATTCTGTGGCCAGAAAGGACTATTTGAATCTTTTACAGAAGGAATTATTTAAAATTCATGCATAACAGGTAGTATAGTCTAAAACTGCTTTAAAAAATATGCAATTTTTTATCATGAAAATTTAATAGCAATATAAAACAAGGCCATAGGCACCCAAGTCCTTTAGAAGGCATAAGCTAAGAAAGCCATGAACATGCACTGCCATATAGAGCTCTTTTCCTGTAAGTACCTATGTAGTACCTTATGGAGAAGACACAAATAATGATCTTCATATATTGAGGATATGGCAATACTAAATACAAATAATCCCAGAAGGAATCTAATGGAAAATTTAGAAGAAGATATTGTTGGGAGGTAAGAACACAGAAACTCTTAAAGTCAAAAGAAAAGACATTACTGCCAGCTAGCAGTTGTGCAGGAAACTTGTCCAAATCAGGCAGCTCTGAGACTTACAGCTCTTTTGATGTCATTCATAAAACCACATCCTTGTTGATACACTTCAATTAGCAAGAAATGAAAGTATAGATGCTACAAAACACAACATTTAGTAACATATTAGCTTGGATTTTTTTTTTAAAAAAAAATACAGGCTAGGTCTTCTTACAATCATGACAGGTATTAGGATCTAAATACTGGCTTTAAGGTAATAATAAGATGTCTAAACTATCATCTGTAGTGTTAATTTCTGAAGACCTATTGAAACAATGCAAGGCTGTGTTTTCTTTGCACTTAGTATATACTGTCAAAGAGATAATAATGAGAAAAAATGTTAGAGCTACAAATACATATGTACAAATAGGAATTGTTTTTACAATTAAGAAGTTAAGATACTATTTCTTTTTTAACCCCAGAGAATTTTCAACCTGTTTTATAGCTATTATGTATAAGGAACCTGTTCTTCCAGATACTTTTAAGGTTGTGGAAATTCAGAGGAAAAAACCGTTATTTCTTCTTAAGATTTTCCATCTGAGTGGCTGAGAGCTCTAGTCATAATGTAAATATATGAGCAAGTGCATGAGGAGATTTATATGCTCACCAGGGATGTGCTCTCACCATAAATATGGCCTTTGTAGCATACAAGCTTTCTAGACTGCCACACATCTGAGAGTACCTGAAGAAGACAGCTATGGCTTGGGGATGCTGCTTCCCTCTATTTTAGAGTAGGACTTCCAGTGATTTCTTTTATCATTAGGCCATTTGAGTGGCTAACGCTGAGAAAAAAATTTGTTGTCTGTTGTGCGTTTCTGTCAATAGTAAAAGCAGTATTGATAATAAATAGGTAAACAAATAAATAAACAAACAATTAAATACCTGTAACCACCACACGGATATTCCACGATCCTTGTCTGTAGTTGCTTGAGAGGAGGCTTCACTGTGAAATACCAAGCATGTTTACTCTTCCAGGTCAGCCATTTTAGGTACTGAAGGACCATGCTCCATTTGAAGAATAATGCACTGTTCCTTAGACTTGTATTTTTATTTAGAGTGGTAGCATGGTAGCTGGTGAGTCTTCATTCTGTTTTATAGAACCAACATGGGGTGGTTTTGTTTGTTTGTTTGTTTGTTTGTTTTTATTTTAAAGTTATTTTATATTGTAGTGTTTAACTCAACAATATTAATACATATATTTACTGATTTAGCTACATTGTATCATAAAGCAATGTAATACTGCATTCAATAATATTAAATTTTTCATTTTTCCCCCAAGTTTTATATATTTTTTAAATTGGATATTTTATTTATTTACATTTCAGATGTCATCCCCTTTCCCCATTTCCCCTCCCTAGAACCACCTATCTTATCCCCCCTCCTCCTTTTTAGTTTTATATCATTTTAATTACATGCATGTATTAAGGTCAGTTCTAGGTTGAGGGTCTAGCAATACAACATATGCAAGTAGTCAAGGAACAAACACAACAATAAACACCAATAGTCAAACAACAAGCAAGGCATGAAACCCAATTTTGCCAACACTTCTGTGATCACTGTTTCTAAGGGCTTATCAGGATGACCAAAATATATGAGCCTACTTCCTCTCCTAGTTCGTTGTTGCTGTGGCAAGCATTGTTCCGTTATAATCCTCTCTGACACCTAGAGTTTCACTCAGGGGACATGTTATGTGCCTGGAGAAATGAATTATTTACTAGAATTAAGTCTAACATTTGAGATCCTTGGCCTGTAATTGCTTTCCACAGATGTTTCAGTCTGTCTCTACTGTTTTTCTGATATTGAAAATATCCCCAAGGTAAATTTAAATGTTAATTTTGGTGTCTTGGTTCCTACTATATTAATTAATATCCTGGGAAAATGTTCCATTTAACTATGTTTTCTTTTCCAAATTTCATTTTAGACACTATAGGAGGAATTTTGAAATTTTGGTAAAATGTTTAAAAAACTTAGAAGACAGTAGCTAAGAAGGTTGTTGTATGTGTCTATGTTATTATAATTCATAACTTTAAAACACATCTTACAAGAGTAAGAACTGTATAAAACCTTAATTTTGAAATTTTCTCAGGTGCCACATAGAATCTTGATGATTTTTCTCTCATCAGGTCACTAATAAATGACTTATGTTATAATTATAGAGTTACCATTTTACATGTGTTCATTTATTTAAAGCAAGTTTTATGAAAATATTTTAAAGAAACAGATTTTAAAGCATTGAACTACGTTGAGATGCAAAGTAGGACATGTAACCTTCATACTTTTGTGGATGAATTCATGGCTTACCACAATTCAATCAATTGAATTCATTTATTTTGCAAAAGAAACACTCTAGCAAACAGTAAATAGCTCATTTTAACATTGAAAGGTTACAAAAGCCATGCTGTGCTACAGAGAAACATTTAATTTAGTGAAAAAGCAAAACAAATCATCTTCACCAACAATTACAGCAATTTTCCCTGCAAAGTCCAAGAGGGGTTTTTAAATAATTCTTCTTTTTTTAAAAAATAGGATAAATGTTGATCCCTGCTAAAGGTAGAGAGTGCTGTAGAATGGTATACAGAGAAAATTTATTGGTATTTTAGCTGTGGAAATGGTCTCTATATTCAGGAGAATTGCTGCTGTAAAATCCGAAAAGAAAATTGAACTAAAAAAAAACCTCTCCCACCACCCATGTCAAATCTAATAGGCATATTCAATCTGTAATAGGCTACTCTCATGATCTAAGACATATTTTCAAATGCAGCCATTTTCCCCCATTAAAAGGCATGAGCTTCTGGATTCTGTTGGCATTTTATAACTATGGCTGCTAATTACTAAATGTATTTGTGGCTTTTGTTTAATATACCGTGTATTTTTCTGTATATATAATGTCTCTCTACACACACAGATACACATAGACACATACATACACACTCAAATACACACACAAAAACACATACACAGAGACAGAGAGAGACAAAGAGATACACACATAACTGTGACAATTGTGACAACGTGTTGAGGGTGTCTTGTTTAAGTTCACTCCTCTAGAGAAATGGTAGCAGTTTGGTTATATCAAGGGGAAAATGTATTTTCCTATTTCTTCCTAGGGTCTAATTATACAAGAAGAAAGAGAACTCTCTAAATATCTGTAAAATTAGTGTCTAGGGCCTTCCCTCCCAGTTCAGTTATGTCATATCATTGTAGTAATAGGAAAAGCAAAAAACTTGATAAAATAAAATGAAATACACCAAGAAAAATAAAGTTGGGGTTTTAAAGGTTCCTAAGTGATTCATATAGGCATTGTCTTAAGAATAATATTTATACTGTCTACAATCAAGTATCTTCTCTAATACTGGATTTATGTCTAATAACACAGAAAACTTATTTGCAGTTTCCAAGCTTGTCTTTTTTTCTGAACATAGAAATGGGTTCTTTATACTGTGATTAATGCAAAAAAAAGCAATTAAAAACTAATGTTCCTCTTATTAAACAATGTTGAAGAGAATACAGTAGTTTACTCATTCATGTAAAATATAAAGGATAATACACACACGTTTAAAAAAGTCAGCAAAGTAAGTATGGTACCATCAATTGTAAAAAAAAAAGTACTAATTTTATTTTTGTTTTTCTTTTTACTATAGGCATAACACTAGCAATGAGACATATGTGTGTATGTGTGTATGTGTGTGTATGTGTCTGTGTGTGTGAGAGAGAGAGAGAGAAAGAGAGAGAGAGAGAGAGAGAGAGAGAGAGAGAGAGAGAGAGAGAGAGAGAGAGAAAGTCATATATGATAGTAAACAATGCAACTCACAATGAAAAATATAACAAGCAGGCAACCATGGAAGACTAAGACCGAGAGTAGACCAGCTGTACAATATTCAAGAGGACTTTCCATCATCCATGGAATTATTACTATATCTGTTCCAAACCACAAGGAATCCAAGCAGTTGAATATGGGTTTTATATCCCCAGTAGGTACCATGAGATCACTGGGCATGATGAATCAGGGTACGCAGCTTAAGTGGGACAGAAACAGACTGCATTGCCCCAGTTATTCTTCATCTGTCTCAGAACAGTCTGTTCTGAGCACATAATCCTATTATTCTTAGAATTGACGAGTGAAAAAGGAAAGAAAAAGTGAGGACAGGTGAGAAGTGTAAGGACTTGTTACATTCTAAGATAAAATTAGGAGAAAGATTGCAATTAGATAAATGAAAAAAAAATTTTTGGAACACAGACCTTCTGGAATTTGAAATGAATAGTGAGTAGAAATTGGAAAAAAAGACTTTGCTATGTGTGATTGATTGACAGTCCAAATATTGTATAGATGTTATTTGTTTTGTTTATTTGTTTGTTATTGTTTGCTTTGTTACATTTTTGTTTGTGTAAATAAACATTATTGTTGGAACTAAATGAGAAGTGTATTAAAATTAATACTAAAGAACAAATTAATTTACTAATATTCAGTTGCTGGAAAGCTATATTTAATATTATTATAATTCAGAAAGTATTTTTACTAGGACTGAATACAAAGAAAAAAGCAATTGAAGAGCCATTACTCAACTCTCTGCTAGCCCAGTACATTGAAGTGTTGCTAAGTGCTTCAGCCTGGCACCCATATCTATCCTGCCATGCTGGGATGTCTAACCTCATAAATATTCTCTCCTCTCTCTGAAATTTCCTTTGTAAGGCATTGGGATGAAACAACAAGAAACATAATTGAACCATATTTTGTTTCTCAGACTGCTTTGCACTAAGCTACATCATATTTTATAAAACTGTTTTGTTCTGTCTGATTTGCCTGACCCTTGGAGGCTCCTTTTCACGAAGAAATCTTATGTTTCATCATTATGAAGGAGGAAGGCTCTAGTCCTGCCTGGTTAGACTTGCAAATCACTTTCTGTTATCAACATCCATCAACACAGACTGATATGTGGCATTTTCTTTAAGATAAAAAGGAACCCATCCTATCAATTGATCAGTGTGAATTGAAGCTGTTGGAACACGTGCATATATCTGAAAAAAAAAAAAAAAAAAAAAAAAAAAAAAAAAAAAAAAAAAAAAAAACAGGCCCAAAATCTTAGCAGAAAAGGCAAAATAATAAATGTAATTTCCTTATCGCCCCATAAAGTAATAGAAATCCCATGGTCAAGGTGAGGCCCCTTATCACGTGTATGTGTGTGTCAAGTATTAAAATGCAGAGAAATGTCAATTGCCAACTGTCCCTAGGGAACAGCTCATCTCCATTTCAATGCTGTCTGTCCATCTACCTACCTTTCAGAACCTGTAGTTGGACCTATTGTCTCCTGTTCTGGTCCCTATTGAGGCTTCACCTTGTTGATAGCTCTTGTTTCCTGGTTCCAGTAGCTCCAGCTCCATTTTCCTTCTGACTCTGGTCTGGTTCAACATCTCTGTCTATTCGTAAGCCTTTTAAATTCTGCCATAGCCACTTTTATTCATTCTGGAAACCAAATATATCGAGATAGATATACACGTATATAATTTGTGATATGTAATATGATACAGGATTTAATATTAGTAATTACCATCGGAATAAAACAACTTGCAACCTCTTAGGCCAGATTGTTGGGGTAGCTTCATATTTTCATGAATGACATTGCAAATATGATTTTTAATGTGCTAGTTCTCTCCAGTTTCCAATGATTTTGGTTTTATACATTAAAGCTCAAAACCACATCATTTCTATGAATGTGTTGAACTTAATTTTAATTATATTTTCATTAAAATGTGCAACATCTACAACAACAATAACAACAAAACTAGAATATTCAACCAGCCTTATTCTGTAAGTTTGCAAAATACATTTGTTAAGAGGTAATTTATAGACACTTTAGATGCCTGAAACTGTCCAGATAACTTTGCTGCCTCCACAGACAAATGCTAGAAAGAACTTCATTGCATTTAAAGTAAACAGAAGAGGCAAGGAGAAGAAAGAAAGAAAGGGAAGGAAGATGAGAGGTAGGAAGGAAGGAAGGAAAGAAGGAAGGAAGGAAGGAAGGAAGGAAGGAAGGAAGGAAGGAAAGAAGGAAGGAAGGAAGGAAGGAAGGAAGGAAGGAAGGAAGGAAGGAAGGAAGGAAGGACCTGGAAAACAGTATCAAGGCACAGGCTGGTAAAGAATTAGATCTCAAATATAATTACCTAGCATGCAAATATGCAGAACTCAGAATTTCAGATATATTATGTCAAAATGTTACAAGTTAATGTGAATTTATCTGTTGTATCACATCCTGTGGTGTCTTTGTGAAGCAGTTCTGAGAGAAACTTAACATTCAAATACTTCAGTAAGAATGAGAATACATCATATACCTTGCTCTTAGTGTTAAATATGGAATAAACGTAATATGTTAGTATTCAATTCTATTGTAATTTCAGTATTATATTTGCACACAAAAATTTTATAAGTCTAATTTTATTATAAACATATATGCAAAGGCAATTCTGTCTACTAACAATAAGTTCAATTTCCAAAGCTTCTTTCCCAGTAAAGATGAAGCTATTATAAGACATGATTAAAAAGAGCAGGTTTTGTTTTGGTTTTATACTGACTAGCATAAAATTCAAATTTTATTCAATATTTAAAAATACTAATTATGCATAATATATATGCAACAATGTACAGTTTAACTGTAAACCTATAGATCTGCTCAACTTATAAAATACTACATTAATAATTTCTTTAACTGAAGTGACTACTACAGCTTTTTATGTTATTGATAAAACTAGTTAGCCTATTGTAATGTTAAAGTTTGACATTGTTATACTTTTAATGGAGATATAAAAATCAAAAGATATAATTAAGTTTCAGTTAGTATGGATATTTATTAATGTCTTAAAAGAAACACTAATGATTCAAATTCAATAATCCTTAGACATGTTTGATAAGTAAACTTAAAGAGATTATGTTATATTATATATTGTAATATAGGAGTATTAGCTTTGGTACTCTGTTCTAGTTTAGTTGTACTTAAATGCTTACCTTATTGTACCCACTTAAAGAAGGCATTTAAAAATATCAGAATAGTTTATTAGAATAAAATCTGGTCCTCATGAAATTGAAATATTTATATATCAAAAGTCTGAATGGCTTAAGGTACATTAAAAATTGGAAGCCAAACACATCATTTATCAGAAATGATTGATTTTTTTACTTGAGGGTTCTCCATTGATTTAATAATTTTTAATTACTCATGGGTTAATATATATATTATTTATACATATTATATATATATATATTATTTCTTTAAAATATATTTCAGATTTTATCCCCTCACCCCATTCCCCCCACCACCCAGGAACCCCCTATCCCATCCCCCCTCCTGCCTCCACAAGGGTGTGCCCCCACCTACCCCCCACTTCACCACCCTCAAATTCCGCCCCCCTTGGTGTTCAGCCTTCATGAGACCAGGGATCTCCTCTCCAAACCATACCTGAAAAGACCATCCTCCCCTAAGTATAAAGCTGAAGTCATGGGTGCCTCCCTTTGTGCTCCTAGGCTGGTGATTTAGACCCTGGGGAGCTCTGGTTTGTTGGCACTGCTGCTCTCCTCTTGGGGCCACCAACCCTTTCAGCTCCTTCAGTCTTTTAACTTCTTCATTGGGAGCCCTTTATCAGATCAATGGGTTGCTTCTAGCAACCCTCTGGTTATGTCAGACTCCAGGAGACCTTTGAGGAGACAGCTGCATCAGGCTCCTGTCAGCATGCACTTCCTGATATCCATATCGGTATCTATATTTGGTGACTGCACATGGGAGAGATATCAAGATAAAGTGGTCTCCCAATGGCCCCTCATTGACTTTCTATCCAACACTTTGTCACCTTATTTGCTCTCTTGAGCATTCTGTCACTCCTTCCAAGAAGGACCAAGGCATCCACACTTGTTCTTCCTTCTTCATATGCTTCATGTGGTCAGTTAGTTGAATCTTGGCTATTCCAAGCTTTTGGGTTAACATCCGCTTATCAGTGAGTAAACACCATGTGTGTTCTTTTGTGATTGGGTTACCTCACTCAGGATATTTTCTAGTTCCATCCATTTACCTAAAAATTTCTCAAATTCATTATTTTTAATAGCTGAGTAGTATTCCACTGTGTAAATGTACCACATTTTTTTGTATTCATTCATCTGTTGAAGGACATTTAGGTTCTTTCCAGCTTCTGGCTATTATAAATAAGGCTTCTATGAACATAGTGGAGCATAAGTCCTTGTTATATGTTAGAGCATTTTCTGGGTATATGCCCAGGAGTGGTAGAGCTGGATCCTCAGGTAGTGCTATGTCCAATTTTCTGAGGTACTACCAGACTGATTTCCAGAGTGGTTGTACCAGCTTGCAATCCCACCAACAATGGAGGAATGTTCCTCTTTGTCCACATCCTCGCCAGCATCTACCATCCCTTGAATTTTTTATCTTAGCCATTTTGACTGGTGTGAGGTGGTATCTCAGGGTTGTTTTGATTTGCATTTCCCTGATGACTAAGGATGTTGAGCATTTCTTAAGGTGCTTCTCTGCCATTCGAGTTTCCTCTCTTGAGAATTCTTTGTTTAGCTCTGTACCCCATTTTTTAATAGGGTTATTTGGTTGTCTGGAGTCTAAATTCTTGAGTTCTTTGTTTATATTCGATATTAGCCTTCTATCGAATGTAGGATTGGTAATGATCTTTTTCCAATCTGTTGGTTGTCATTTTATCTTATTGACATTGTCTTTTGCTTTACAGAAGCTTTGCAATTTTATGAGGTCCCATTTGTCAATTCTTGATTTTAGAGCATAAGCCATTGGTGTTCTGTTCAGGAATATTTCCCCTGTGCCTAAGTATTTGAGGGTCTTCTCCACCTTTTCTTCTATTAGTTTCAGTGTATCTGGTTTTATATGAAGGTCCTTTATCCACTTGGACTTGAGCTTTGTACAAGAGGATAAGAATGGATTGATTTGCATTCTTCTACATGCTGACCTCCAGTTGATCCAGCACCATTTGTTAGAAATGCTGTCCTTTTTCCACTGGATGGTTTTAGCTCCTTTGTCAAAGATGAAGTGACCATAGGTGTGTAGGTTCATTTCTGGGTCTTCAGTTCTATTCCATTGATTTTCCTGCTTGTCTCTGTACCAATACCATGCAGGTTTATCACTACTGCTTTGTAGTACAGCTTGAGATCAAGAATGTTGATTCCCCCAGAAGTTCTTTTATTGTTGAGAATAGTTCTCCCTATCCTGGGTTTTTTGTTATTCCAAATGAATTTGCAAATTGCTCTTTCTATCTCTATGAAGAATTGATTTGGAATTTTGATGGGGATTGCATTGAACCTGTAGATTGCTTTTGGCAAGATGGTCATTTTTACTAAGTTAATCCTGCCATTCCAGGAGCATGGGAGATCTTTCCATCTTCTGAGATCTTCTTCGATTTCTTTCTTTAGAGACTTGAAGTTCCTGTCATACAGATCTTTCACTTGCTTGGTTAGATTCACTCCAAGATATTTTATATTACTTGTGGCTATTGTGAAGGGTGCCATTTCCCTAATTTCTTTCTTAGCCTGTTTATCTTTTGAGTAGAACAAGGTTACTGATTTGTTTGAGTTGATTTTATATCCAGCCACTTTGCTGAAGTTGTTTATCATGTTTAGGAGTTCTCTGGTGGAAGTTTTAGGGTCACTTAAGTATACTATCATATCATCTGTAAATAGTGAAATTTTGACTTCTTCTTTTCCCATTTGTATCCCTTTGACTTCCTTTTGTTGTCTAATTGCTCTGGCTAGGACTTCCAATACTATATTGAATAGAGAGCGTGAGAGTGGGCAGCTTTGTCTATTCCCTTATTTTAGTGGGATTGCTTCAAGGTTCTCTCCATTTAGTTTGATGTTGGCTACTGGCTTGCTGTATATTGCTTTTACTATGTTTAGGTAGGAACCTTGAATTCCTAATCTTTCCAAGACTTTTATCATGAAGCGATGTTGAATTTTGTCAAATGCTTTCTCTGCATCTAGTGAGATGATCATGTGGTTTTTTTTTCTTTGAGTTTATTTATGTAGTGGATTACATTGTTGTATTTTTGAATATTGAACCATCCCTGCATTCCTGGAATAAAGCCTGCTTGATCATGATGGATGATTATCTTGATGTGTTCTGGATTCGGTTTGCGAGAATTTTATTGAGTATTTTTGCATCAATATTCATAAGCGAGAATGGTCTGTAGTTCTCTTTCCTTGTTGGGTCTTTTTGAGGTTTAGTTATAAGCTTAATTGTAGCTTTATAAAATGAATTGGGTAGTGTTCCTTCTGTTTTTATTCTGTGAATAGCTTGAAGAGAATTGGTATTAGGTCTTCCTTGAAAGTCTGATAGAATTCTCACTAAAACAGTCCAGTCCTGGACTTTTTTTGGTGGAGAGGCTTTTAATGACTGGTTCTATTTCTTTAAGGGTTATGCAACTGTTTATATGGTTTATCTGCTCCTCGTTTAACTTTGGTACCTGGTATCTGTCTAGAAAATTGTCCACTTCATCCAGATTTTCCAATTTTGTTGAGTATAGGCCTTTGTAGTAGGATCTGATGATTTTTTTAAAATTTCTTCAGTTATTGTTGTTATGTCTCCCTTACAGTTCTGATTTTATTAATTTGGATACTGTCTCTGTGCCCTTTGATTAGTCTGGCTAAGGGTTCATCTATCTTGTTGATTTTCTCTTAGAACCAGCTGTTGGTTTTGTTGATATTTTGTATAGTTCTTTTTGTTTCTCCTTGGTTGATTTCAGCTCTGAGTTTGATTATTTCCTGCCCTCTACTGCTCTTGGGAATATTAGCTTCTTTTTGTTCTAAAGCTTTCAGGGATTCTGTCAAGTTGTTAGTGTATGCTCTCTCCATTTTTTTTTTTTTTTTTTTGTTTATTTATTTTTTGTTTGTTTTTTTTTTTTTTTTTTTTTTATAAGAACTTAGAGCTATGAGTTTTCCTCTTAGTACTGCTTTCATGGAGTCCCACAAGTTTTGGTATGATGTTTCCTCCTTTTTATTAAATTCTAAAAAGTCTTTAATATTTTTCTCTACTTCTTCCTTGACCAAGTCATCATTAAGTAGATCGTTGCTCAGTTTCCACATGTATGTGGGCTTTCTCTTGTTTTTGTTGTTATTAAAGACCAGCCATAGTCCATGGTGGTCTGATACGGTACGCAGGATTATTTCAATCTTTTTGTATTTGTTGAGGCCTGTTTTTTGACCAATTATATGGTCTATTTTGGAGAAGGTACCATAAGGTGCTGAGAAAAAGGTATGTTCTTTTGTTTTAGGGTGAAATGTTCTATAGATATCAGTTAAATCCATTTGGGTCATAACTTCTGTTATTTTCATTGTGTTTCGTTTAGTTTTTGTTTCCATGATCTGGCCATTGCTGACAGTGAGGTGTTGAAATCCCCCACTATTATTTTGTGAGATACAATGTATGCTTTGAGTTTTAATAAAGTTTCTTTTATGTATGTGGGTGCCCTTGCATTTGGGGCATAGATGTTCAGAATTGAGAGTTCTTCTTGTTACATTTTTCTTTTGATGAGTATGTAGTGTTCTTCCTTATCTTTTTTGATTACCTCTGTTTGAACATCAATTTTATTTGATATTAGAATGGCTACTCCAGCTTGTTTCTTGGGACCATTTGCTTGGAAGATTGTTTTTCATCCTTTTACTCTGAGGTAGTGTCTGTCTTTGACACAGAGGTGCATTTCCTGTGTGCAGCAAAATGCTGGGTCCTGTTTATGTATCCAGTCTGATAGTCTACGTCTTTTTTATTGAAGAATTGATTCCACTGATATTAAGAGATATTAAGGAAAAATTATTGTTGCTTCCTGTTATTTTTGTTATTAGAGGTGGAATTATGTTTGTGTAACTATCTTCTTTTGGGGTTGTTGGAAGACTACTTTCTTGCTTTTTCTTGGTTGTAGTTTCCCTCCTTGTGTTGGAGTTTTCCATCCATTATCCTTTGAAGTGCTGGATTTGTGGTAAGATATTGTGTAAATTTGGTTTTGTCATGGAATATTTTGGTTTCTCCATCAATAGTGATTGAGAGTTTTGCTGGGTATAATAGTCTGGGCTGGCATTTGTGATCTCTTAGGGTCTGTATAATATCAGTCCAGGGTCTTATTGCTTTTATACTCTCTGGTGAGAAGTCTGGTGTAATTCTTATGGGTCTGCCTTTATATGTTACTTTGCCTTTTTCCCTTACTGCTTTTAGTATCTTCTCTTTGTTTCATATATTTAATGTTTTGATTATTATGTGATAGGAGGTATTTCTTTTTTGGTCTAGTCTATTTGGGGTTCTGTAGGCTTCTTGTATATGTAAGGACATATCTTTCTTTAGGTTAGGGAAGTTTTCCTCTATAATTTTGTTGAAGATATTTACTGGCCCTTTAAGTTGGGAGGCTTTACCCTCCTCTATACCTATTATCCTTAGGTTTGGTCTTCTCATTGTGTCCTGGATTTCCTGGATGTTTTGTCTTAGTAGCTTTTTGCATTTCACATTTTCTTTAACCTTTGTGTCAATGTTTTCCATGGTATCTTCTGCACATGAGATTCTCTCTTCTATTTCTTGTATTCTGTTGGTGATGCTTGTGTCTATGACTCCTGATCTTTTTCCTAGGTTTTCTATCTCCAGGGTCATCTCCCTCTGAGATTTCTTTATTGTTTCTACTTCCATTTTTAGATCCTGGACAGTTTTGTGTAATTCCTTCATCTGTTTGGTTGTGTTTTCTTGCATTTCTTTAAGGGCTTCTACCTGTTTACCTGTGTTCTCCTCAAATTCTTGGAGAGTGTTGTTTATGTCCTTTTTAAAGTCCTTTATCATCATCATGAGAAGTGATTTTAAATCTGAATCCTGCTTTTCAGGTGTGATATGGTATTCAGGACTTGCTATGGTGGGAGAACTGGGTTCTGGTGATGCCAAGTAACTTTGGTTTCTGTTGTTTACATTCTTATGCTTGCCTTTCACTATTTGGTCAGCTCTAGTGCTACCTACACTCACTGGTTCTGACTGGAGCCTGCCTTTCCAGTTATCTTGGTTGTGTCAGAACTCCTCGGGGTCCGAATGTCTCTGTGATCCTGAGCTCCAGCTGTGCTGGGTACAGTGGCTCCTCTAGGATATCTCAGGATATGGTGTCTCCATGGTAGAACAGCTAGGTGTTTGCTGCTCTGAGTGTAGTCGTTCCTCTAGGATGCCTCAGGATATGGTGTCCCCTGCTCTGAGGTCAGTTGCCAGGAGCCAACCCCCTCGCCCCCGGCTTGGGGGTGAGAAGGGGAGAGAAAGATGCAGCTGCTTCTTCTTTCTTCTCCTCCTCCCACCAGTCAGGTTCTTCTCCGAGGCAGCCCCTATGCTACTGTAGCTGACCTGCAGTCAGCATCCTGGCCCTAAGACCAGTAAGGTGTTAAATAAATAGCCTTTTGCTATCCTAAAAACTTCTTCTGAGGATAATGGGACTGCAGGCTAGGGTGATTAACACCTGTAGCCTAACAGCAGAGGATTAGGCAACGTGGCCTTTGCTCTATCTCAGCAGGAATTGCTGGGCTCTAACTTGCAGGAAGAAAAGACACTTTAGAAAAGTTACTATAGAGTTTATTAAGTGTAAAAAGTATCCTATGAAAGCTATATGAGGGGAAACGTGGAAAGGTCCTGAGTGGGGAAGAAGAAAAGATTCTAACAAAGTAAAATTCTAAGGGAGAAAAATTCTAGGCAGGGGGAAAGGAAAGGGCGATGGGGTCTAACTAACTGACTAGTCTAACTCACCATTCTAACTGCTCTCTCATCTCTTTGTCCTCAGAACTTATACATCTTTCAGAGTACATGGTTACATGTTACAAGGTTCATCACAAGTTCACACCAAATTTCAAGTCATAAATTGAAATAGAAGTTTACAACACAGAATGTTTACATGAATATCCATTAGGAGTAGTTATCTAACTAGACATTCATTACCTGTCTAGCTCCACAGGTTCGCAGAAAGTTTGAAACTATAACTTAAGAAATTACTGAGGTTTTGTATAGATAAACCCAGGCAATATTTTCTCTTCTGTCCTGGTACCTATAATAAATTGTGGATTCCCTCTAGTAACCTAGGCTAATGGTTTTATGACCTCTTGGAATGTGCTCTGAGCAGGAGAAGGTCCAGTTACTATCACTCTTGGGGCAATTAACTGATAACACTCAGGAGACTGGCAGAGTTCTCATTGCAGTTTGACTATGCCTAAGGGACTTAATAGCAGTCCTGATATAAAAGAGCTTAATAATCACTGATATAATTTTAGGAATTCTTATAGGATCATCATTAAGACTTAAGAAGTCATCTATTTGTCTATATAGTATCACTACAAGACAGTACATCTTCGTGGATCTGCAGAGATCTGCTACAAAGGGGAGTGCTATTGCTTAGTGATAGTAGCATATGTATAATAACAATAATAATGGGAAAAGCATATTAATAGCAGGAATCTTTCCTAAAATCACGTCCACCACAGCCTTGCTAATGGGGCACACTCGTCGCAGATTATATAATAATCCGAGGCAAGCATTTCAGGATGATCATCTGCTCATTATTAGCTTGTCCCATTATGACAGTCAGTGGCTTCTCTAGGATGTCTCAGGATGTGGTGTCTGCTGCTCTGTGGGCAGTGGCTTCTCAAGGATGTCTGCAGCTCTGAGGGGAGTGGCTGCTCTGGGATGCCTCTGGACGTGGTTCAGTATTAGGAATTCAGACAAATACATTGAAATTCTCAGCCAATGAACGTAATGCTTTCTTTCTCTCTGCTTACACTGTATAGGCATCTCAGTGACTGGAAACTCCCAGAAAAAATAATAACTAATTAATCTGCTAACTAATCTTCTTTCAAAACCTGACTATTTATAACATCCTTTTTTGTGTTTTATTCAAATTCTTCAACACTATCTAGAACAACACTATATCTTTAAATCACTTCCTTCACTACATATTAAGAATTTTTTTCTTAATGTAATAGGCTAACACAATTAGTACTGTTTTTTCGGCATTTGTGTTTAAAATTTTTTGACATATTTATTCTCTGGGAATATTTTATTTGGGCTATTTGAGCAGCAGGGTCTTAAGGACTTAAAAAAATAAAAGATTTTGTATAGCTATTATGTAGGGAATTTTTGATTTTGACCCTACAAATAATAGTTTATGAAATAAACTGTCAATGGATATATAGGCAAGATCATGCACAGAAGAATTAATTTGCAAAAAAAAAAAGTTTATACTCAAAATATAGAATGCCAGAAAATAGGTCATATGTTGAAATTTGATATTGTTTTCACATACTGAGAAAAGAATTTCAGAGGCTGAGGATCCTAAATGAAAGAAGTGTTCCTGTTTATGCTTACTGAAAGTGGGCAGATGATAATCCACTGAATAGAAATTTTCTTTTTGGATTTTATATTTCTTACACTTACAGCATTTAAATATATATGTATATAGGCATGTCTGTGTGTCCATCATGCATGTGTGTATATACAAATATTAAATAGCATGTTAAATTAGGGATATATAGGATAGTTTACGTAATTCTTCAACTTAAACTTTCTAAAAAAATTAGTTTCCAATCTTAGCTTTCCAAATAAAACAGAGATAGTGAACATAGATATTCTTTTCTAACTCCATATTCCATGTATATAGTCTTATTTTATACAAAACCAGACAAGTTCTGAGGCTACCATTTTCTCCAATTTAACAGTACAGGAAAAGGAGACTCTAAAATTTGATAGTTATTTTGTCCTTTCAGATGATGGATAAAATTGCTTACAATGTGTCTCATATTGAGAGAATAAGTGGCGAAAATCAAGGTGCTCTTTACAAGGGCTTATCATTATTTTTTGAGTGTCAAAAAAACCTTTTCAAAAGCAAAATGTCTCTTATATATTTGATTATTGCTGAAATCCAATTTTCTGTTTTGTGTCAATGGTCATTTTATATTTCTCATAATTTCTATTTTTATACTATGTTCACTAAAAACTGATATAGCTTAGATTCCAATATGCCATAGATTTCTGTTTTTAAAACTCATAATATAATTAGAAAATAATTAGAGTATAAGTCTCAAATATTTCTCAATCATATAAGATATATCTTGAAAAGAATCTCTCTTAGTCTAAACTCAATATCAGCAGGTTTGAGCTCAAGAAGATAGCAACCTTCTAAGGAAAGGAGACTCCAGTATTTTTATTTGTTAAGTGAGGAAAGTTTTTCAGATGTGTTGGGTAGACAGAGGTTGCCCCAAATGGCTTCTGTTTGTACTCTCTTTCAGAGACTCTGGAGAAAAGAAAACCTGCCACACAGTTGTAGCAGGGTATCCTTTTTCATGTTGAGTTGATTCATACAAGGTACAAGAAAGATGGCATACCTCTGGGTAGGTATATGCGCAGTGCATCTACAGAGTTGCTGCTGTTGTCCTTGGCTGACAATCAAAACCGGGTTCTTAAGTTTCTACAAGGTACCCTGTAGAAACTGGTCCTGCAGAAATCCTCCAGTAACCTCGACTCTCAATGAAGTTTCTTGAGAAACTTCAGCCAGAACTTCATTCAGCTAGAGATTCAGTTTCATGAGGATTTCCTCATTAATTTGTTAGCCATTCATAAATTTAGAGTATTTACTCAGTTCTGTCTAAATATGCTGTATATTAAATGTTAAATCTGGGAAAAGTGGTCTTTTTGTAACTTTTTTTTATCATTAATTAATTAATACCTCCAGATTTTACTTCCTTCCTGGTCCACCCTACGGCGGCTGTTCCACATCCCATACCTCCTCCCTACGCCCCTGTCTCCAAGAGGATGTCCCCACTCCCTAACTCCCACTCTACCAGATCTCTAAACTCCCTGGGGCCTCCAGCCTCTTCAGGGTTAGGTGCCTCATTTCTGATTGAAACCAGACCGGGCAGTCCTCTGCTCTAAATGTGTTGGGAGCCTCATATCAGCTGGTGTATATTGCATGGTTGGTGGTCCAGTGTCTGAGAGATCTCGGGGTCCAGGTTAATTGAAACTGATGATCCTCCTACAGGGTCACCCTCCTCCTCATCTTCCAGTTTTCCTTAATTCAACCACAGGTGTCAGCAGCTCCTGTCCATTGGTTGGATGCAAGTATCTGCATCTTACTCTTTCAGCTGTTTGTTGGGTCTTTCAGAGGGCAGTCATGATAAAGGCTGAAACTCTACATATGTTTTGAAATGTAATTGTATCATTTTCCCTTTTCCTTTCTTCCCCCCAACTGCTCTCTCTCTCAAACTCATGGCCTCTTTTTTTTTTTTTTTTAAAGCTATTGTTAAATATATATTATTTTCATGATGGGCTTATAAAAAGCAATTGATTAATGAATATTTTCCCCTAGTTTCCCTGGTTTCAGATCAGATTAAGATGGCTGAAGCTTGTGTACTGAGCTGCTCCTGGGTTTTCTGCCACTCTAATGTAAAAACAGCCAGTATTGGACTACCAGTGTAATATATTCCCTTTTAATATACACTCATTCTACTAGATATTTTATCTGTAGAGAACACTGAATACATAATTTAGATCTTCTATTATATGGATAATATAGTTGCAGATATTGGTCATTTATTTGCTTTGTATCCTGGAAATTCAAGTTCATGATATATGTAGAAATTGTGTTGAGGATTTGTCTCTTCCTGATTTAAAAATCACAATCTATCTCAAATGTATCAGGATTATCTTTATTTGCTTACTTTGAGCAAGAGAATTTATTGTTTTGACCCTAAACAAACAGAATTATTGCCATTAACCAACACTAAATATCTATAAACATCCAAGATATAAAATAATGTGTTGAATTTACAAAATGTTATATATATGTATATATATATATATATATATATATATATATATATATCCCAAATAATTTTTAACAATTTTATCTATCTATCTATCTATCTATCTATCTATCTATCTATAATATTATAGAAATTTTAAAATTATAATTGTATAAAATTATAATATTATAAATTATATAAAATTAAAATATTATAAAATTTTAATCCAGCAACATAGATCATCAAAAAACCTTCTTGGTCTGTGTGATTCAGATGAAACATAGATATGCCTCTGATCCCAGGAGACATAGGCAAACTTATCTCTGAGTTCAAAGCCAGCAAATTTCAGGTAACAAAAGCTTAGGTCCAGCCCTAGTGGTAAAGTCTTTAATTCCAGCACTCGGGAGACAGTGGCATGCAGATCTCTGAGTGCTAGTCAGTCAGTTATGTTGAGTCAATGATTTAGAGGCAATGCTGTGGAGTGGAGTTCATGGCATTGCAGTTCATTTAGTCCAGAAGCAGTTGTTACCATAGGGTTTTACAGAGACAGTTTGCAGAGAGAACAAGCCTGACAAAGAATGTACCAGAGGATGAGAAGGAGCAAGAAGATTAAAACAGCTTGTTGGAGTTAGTTTGTGGTCAAGCAATTCAGTCAGAAGCTTAGAAAAGCCTGTAGACTTTGATTTTTCAAAACATATTTTAATAAGAGTACCCAAACACTTCTATCTCCTAGCCTACCTTCCAAAGGTAGGAGAAAATGATGGTAAATAGGACAAGGGGATGTGACCCTGTGTAGAAGTAGTTCTTTGGGGTGATTTCAATCTCTGTTGTCAGGATACCAGCCTTCCAGTTCAGTAGTGCTAGGATAAAAAACACAAGACATGATCCAGCAGAAACAGCCAGGCCTCCACTAAATTGGCTCAAGTCAGCAGGAGTAGCCAGAAACAGATGAGATGCCAGAAAATTTTCTTCTGTTCCTCTCTCAATTAAGCATTGCAAGGCTAGCCATGCAAACACCCTGTCACTGTCTGTTGAGTGCTCCAGATACTATCTCCAATCAACATGTGTCCCATGGGTTTTGCCTCAGCAAAATACTATGCAAGTCTGCATCACATGACACAAACAGAACTTCCACTAAAAAGCCATTTTGAATCAGTCAACTTGGAGAGGAGCTTGAGCCAGGACAGCTGAATTGTACCAGAGAGTCAGAATTCCCAGAATTCAGAAAGAGCTAGAAAGGGTATGCTTATTCAGGAGTAAGCTCTGGAGACAACAATTATATCAGGCAAATAAAAGTTACATATATATATATATAATTTTAAATTTTAATTTAATATATATGGAAAACATTTTAATTTAATCTAGGATAAATGTATTTTCCCTGATGAAAAGTATTTAGTCATCATAAATTAAATAATACGTTTGTTTGTAAAATATGCAATTATGCATTTTGAGAACTACTTGACAAAGACTATTTCACATTTGAAAAATCACTGTAGCCCTTTTTCTTTTTTTAATGACAAACAATAACATAAAATAAATTTTAAAATGAACATAAGAAAGAAAGAATAAAGTTATCATCATGTCGATAAAATAAAAAATACTTACTAGAAACATTTTAAGAACTCTTTAAAAGGTGATGATTAATTATGCTTAGATTTAACCATGACAAATCCTAGAGTCGTCTGAGAAGAGAACCTTGATTAAGAAACCATCTTTACCAGGTTTTCCTGTTGATGTATCTGTGGGAGGATGACTTGGCTAATAACTGATCTATGAGGGCCAAGCCACTCTGTGAAGTTTCATCCTGGAATGGGTATTAGTAGGTTGTACAGAAGAGCTAATTACACATGAATACAAAAGCCTGCAAAAAAAGTTCCTCCATAGTTTTTCCACTCAGTGCCTGCTAGACATTCTTTCACAACTTCCCTCGGTGGTAGACTGCCATTGTAATCTGAAATAAACCAATACCATTCCCACAATTTTTTGGTTATATTGTTTTATTATAGCCAAAGGGAGGAACATACCTAGAAAAGTACACAGTACCATTACATATAATACATGTAATATATTTGTGTGTGTCTGTGTGTAATTTTTGCTTTGTTTGCAACAATAATTTTGGGCAACAGACTCTCAATAAAGTTTGTTTTGCATTCAGCTGGTGACTAAATTTTGTAATAATTTTGTTAACTATTTATTGGCAGTATGTATTTTTTTTCTAAAATTACATGTTGAGGTCATTTGCTTACCTCTGACTAGGTAGTTTGTACATTAAGTCTTATATTTGTGAAGAATGTTCTTTATTTATTTTTAAATTTATTTATTCACTTTACATACTGGTAGTAGCCCCAGTCCCTCCTCTCCTCCCTGTTCCCCTCTCCCACCCATTTTCTTCCATTCCCCCCCCCCACCATCTTCAGAGGAGCTTCCCCCTACCTTGGTCGAACCCACCCTGGCTCATCAAGTCTCATCAGTTCTAATCTTGTTCTCTCCTGCTGGGATCAAACAGGGAAGCCCAGGTAGAAGAACATGATCCAAAGTCAGGCAATAGACTCCAAATCAGAATCATCAGCCCTAGCTCCAATTGTTAGGAGACCACATGAAGATCAGGTTACATATCTGCTACATATGTATAGGGGGCCTAGAACCTGTCAGTGCATGGTTTTTGGTTGGTAGTTCCATCTTTGGGATTCCCCATTGGCCCAGGTGAGTTAGTTCTGTAGGACTTCTTGTCCTGTCCTTGACCCCTTTGTCTCCCTGTATCTCTGCCCCACCCCCACTCATCTACACATGTAGGGTTAAACAAGGGTCCACATCTGCTCCACCACAGGGTTCAGGTGGCTCAGGAAAGTAGGACATGGGAGTTTTGACTGCACTTACCCCACACCAGAGCCAGAGCAGTGTTGGGCTATGGGAGACACTGCTCCAGGGGGTGGGGGAGTGCAGTCTGAGGCAGGAGACTATCTGAGTTGACTAGGTGTGGGTCCCAGGTCCTGGGCACCCAGGCTCTGGAAGTTTGGGAACAGCTGAGAATTAAAGGGTAGAGGGAAATTCCAGCTGGGTCAGGGGTGGGGAGAAGTCCTTGGCTTGGCTTGGCTTCGCTTGGCTGGCTTGGCTTGGCTTGGCTTGGCTGGCTTGGCTTGGCTTGGCTTGGCTTGGCTTGGCTTGGCTTGGTAATGATGGATGGGCGCACACAGAGGTCTAGTATGAGAGACTAGATTCTGTAGACAAAGGTTTTCTGTATGGCACCCCAAGGCGGATCCTGATAAAAAGAGGCACTCCATGGTTTTAAGGCTTTTATCGTCATGGCGGAGAGTGGATGAATAAAAACTGTGTCCCATTTTTTTAGGGCGGGCCTGAGGTTAAATACTTTTTGCAGGGATGATTGTCTGGGAAGGAATGCTTAATTGGCTAAGTTCTTCTGAGCTTTAGGTTTCATCTCATTAAAATGATTATCTGTCTTGAGGCCAGTGATCTGTGGTCATATCCCCTACCTGTGGAGGGGTTTGGGGTACTACTGTTACGTGAGTGATGACCTCAAATCTATGGAGGGCTGTTGCCTCATGTCAGGAGCCTAGTGTCTGGGAGCCAAGCAAAAAACCGACCATCCATCAGGGCCACCAGGGTTTCCAACCCTAGCTCAACCAAAAACCAGGCTGCCTTTCATGGTCCTACACACAAGACTCCCTGAGCTCTGCCTAATGATTGGATGTGAGATTCTGTATCTTCTTCTATCAGCTGCTGGATGAAGCCTCTCAGAAGTCAAGTAAAATTTAGGATTCAATTTTCTCTTTGGATGACTAACACTGATAGGTAAGGATTACTGGTGCGATCATTTGGAGCAGTATGGCTGCACAGATACTTAGTAGTTTTATTTTCTATTGAAAAAAAGAACATATTTATATAATCTTGTTATTTTGGTTATTGTTATTTGGCATAGTTGCTTGTTTCAGCTTTGGATTTAAATACCATTCTATTTGACATTGGTATGGATATTAGTGCTTAGTTTTAATTTTATTTGCATGGAATTATTGTATTCTAATTTCCACAATTAGTCTCTTTGAGTCCTGTGAGACTCTACAATTAGTTTGTGTATGTCCTATAAGGTGACATGATGTCATTGTCAGGAACATAAAAATTAAGTAATTATATTTTAAAGCAGATAACACAATTAGTCTATGTGCATTGAAGGTAATACAATTTTTTATGAGACCCACTCTGTAACTTGTTTCAAATTTTGCTTACTGCTCATATCTTTCGTTTCTATTTTTCTTTTCTCATTCAGTTTTCATTTCTGTTAAATTATTTAATCCCTCAGTAATATATATATATATATATATATATATATATATATATATATATATATATATAGTGTGTGTGTGTGTGTGAAAATACTAACAAAAGTCAGAAAGAAGAAGGAAACTCCAATTTCACATAAAGCAGCAGAATAAAGCAGAACTACCCAGTCCATAACATGTAAGTCAATCTGCTCCACTAGTGAACGCCAAACAATACAGACTTTTGACAATTATTTTCACAGTGATTACGTTTCTAAATCTATCTTCATCTCTTCTCCATTTGGAAAAAATATCTTTTCTTATTTAGTATGGTATCTTTATTAAGCATGTAGTTCCTTATGTTCTTAATCACAAAAATATCCCTCAATATTGGATTCTGAGTGTTTCTGCAATGTCTTGCTTTGTTTCTCAGTGCTTTGATGCTCATCTCTTTTTATTTCACCTATGACATCTGAATCATTTATTTGGAGCAACATTTCTTGAATTCTTTCACTTTCTTGTATCTGGATCTTGGTTTTTACTGTAGCTCTGGAAGCACTTCTTTGGATCTCTCTTCTACTTCTGGCATTTTAAAATTCTTCCTGAACAGCCCCCTTCCCAAAAGATAACTACAGCAAAATAAATAATAATTCCATTTTATATTTATTAAATAGCTATGGCCTTTTATTTATATTTTCTTTTTTTTCCACATGAATTTTCTAATTGAACTGTTTTTAAGGTTAGTAATTCTTTGTTTTTATTTGTTTTGTGACTGATGCTTAATATTAGATTTTAAGTCAGTTTAATAATCAAAAATTTCTACTGTATATAATGGCTTCTATGTGCCTGTTAAGTATATGTTAGAATTATTTTGGGGCTTGGGGGGATTATAGTATAATTACCTAACCCCTTACCACCATTCTTTTTGTTACTCCAAAATCTCTCACATATCACTCCTGTCTTTCAAATCATGAACTCATTTTTCATTAAATATTGTTTGCATATGTAGATATATTTCTAGTACCTTTTTAAAATAGAACAATGTTTCTCTTCTCTTAGACATTTTTGAACATTCATAAAGACTATTTTTCAAACAGGATACTTTGTGCATTGCTGAGTATCTAGTCAAGTTCAGACATTTTACTTTGAGGCTATTAATTCCTGAAGGTTTTAAGTGTGAGATCTGGAAATTGAAAAACGACTTACTCTGCTCTTCATCATCACACTTGTCTGTGCCTCTTTTTACAAAAATTCTAAGAAGGATTCTTATTTTCTGTAGATCTCTGGCTGCATCTGCTTTGTAAGCACAAGCTGACACCCAAACTCCAGGTGTACTGGTGTGCTGAAAACCTACAGTTGCTGTCTTACCACTCTTTAAGCAGCAAAGAATCAAGACTAGATTTATACAAAATGTGTTTTAAAATATGAATCAGAATTATTTAAAATAACATCCCCACCCATCATCTATACACCTCTGAAAATTTAATAGCATCAGATACAGAATTCACAGTTATTTCTTGAATTCTGAGAAAAATCACCCTGGATAAAAGAGCTCCAAAGACATGTATAGCTACACCCTGAAACCAAAACATATAAACGCTAGTATAGTACTGGAATAAGACCAAATTCAACACTGGTCTGGACTACTAATGGCTGACAAATTCTCATATTCAAGACCAGTTAGTCTGCTTCTCCTGACACCACATGTTTCTGCAAGACACTGAGAATCTTGATCCAGCATTTCTAACTACGGACGGACTTTAGCTCAAGGGTGGGAGTCATCAGGGTCTTCATGGGGTCAGTTCACAAACCATACAATTAGTTGCAAGGCAGTAATGCCTGACAAATTACTCTGTTTTACCTGCAGCAAAGAGAATGTTGTCCTGTGTCATGATGTCAGTAGTTCTAATAAAGTTGTAATAACACTGAAGAAGGTGATTCTTTGTCCATCATGGATATTCCTGAATTTGGTTTTATTTAGGTTTGGCAGAGCCAGGATATACATAGTTCTGGAGTGTAGTTGGTCCTTGATACAGCTAAATGTGCACCAGACTGGGGTGTAGGTCTCTGCCTGATACCAGACATGTCTAGTCATTCCATTTATCAACACTGCTTTGTTGACAATGGCAGTCTTTGCTGTCTTAGGTGGTGAAAGAGTTTTGGTCTCTTGGCTCTGAAGGCTGACATTAAGCTCCATTGCCACTATGAACTATACAAACTATTGTGAATGGTGCCTGAAGGCCACTCTGTGCTGGCAAACAATATTAGCTGAACCTCCCTTGTATATCTTACTGTTCGATTCATAACCTGATGCTAAGATAGGTGTGAAATTTCCACTTGTTAGTCCTGACCTAGATATAGACTATGCTCTTTCTACAGTGGGTCTAGTTGCAATCTCCAAGGCTGAGTGGAATCTTATTCCCTTTCTGCTGTCCAAGTTTAGAGAGAAGTAGCAAGAGAAGTTATTCTTCCAGCAATTCAGTTGTTAGAAAATAGATGTTGTGAGACTCTGTCTAGTACATGATACAAGGCTGGTTGACTTGCTAATGGGTCTTAGCTATAAGCACTGAAATAAGATGTGAGATGTGCTTTTCTTCATGCTCTTCACAGATAGAGGATGGACAGCACTGAAGACATTTGCTTTTTGCCTTCTTCAAGATATATTTTGTTTGTATTATATTACAATCAAGCTCTGTGTCTTTCAAGTTAGTATCCTTAGTTTAGGGCAAGCTGAAATGATTCTTGGAGAATTCCAAACAGATACAATCTTGCCGCATCATCTGGACATATTTATTTTCTCTGTTTATTAAAATTTGTCAGCTGTTAAACCTCACTAAAAATTTAATTCAACCATCATTTGGTTAACCTTCTCAGCATTTTGAACAGTGACTGTAACATTTTGCTTACCTAACAGCAGTGAATAAGGGCCACTTTCCCCTCATCATAGACATGATGATGATAATACATAGATTGTATTACTATTACCTATTTAATTGCATGTTGTATGGGAAATAAAGGACATGAAGTCTTATTTCTTGTGGTTTGAGTTTGCAGTTTTTCATTTATCTATGGACATTTTCTCAAGTCTTTTTTTCAGGGGTGTTAGTAGATGTAAAACAACTTTGTTTGAAAGGGGAAGAAAATACGCTATATTAAAGAAAGTATGAATGCCCATTTCCTAGGAACACAGGTTCAGGCTCTACTTGATGCATACCAAAGTTTTAAGAAGCTCAGTGTAGTAGAAACTAACTTCTTGTATATGAGTGTTTGTGAGTGTTTGCATATGTTTCTCTGTGGTATGGGTTATGTGGAGGCAAGAGGTTGATGGCAGGCGTCCTTCTCTCACTTCTCAAATTGCTTATTTATTTATCTACTTAAGATTTGAATTTGATTTTTGAATTTTTTGAATTTTGATTTGTAGTAAGGTAACATACAACATATGATTAATATATGTGAAGCTGATCTACAGGTTACATACATATGAGGCAGAGAAATAGAAAGGATTGGAGAGACAAGGTGCTGTCATCTCAAGTTATTTAACATGACTTTTGAAGGAATGAGAGTTATGCCATACATGATCTAAGAAGATTTTCTTGAAATTTCATAAGTTAATAGTAACATCATGTAGCTGATCTATATTATGCAATAAGGTACCTATAATCTATTAGAAAAATCATACATTTATTCTCAAAGGTTAGAGAAAAATTCATTTCTAAAAATAATTTTACACATCTTGTACCTTTGATCATACTTTAGAATGTGGTCTTACTTTGATATTTATAGTTTAGGCACAAATGATAGTTATATGCATAAATTTTATTATTAGTTTCCTAAGCAGGGTATATAGAGAATTCAGTGGCCATTACTGTAGTCAGGCTGGATTTCCAGGGAAGGGAGAAGGGATCACCTCACCCACAAAACCTTCAACCAAAAATTTGTCTTGTCTAGAAGATCCTCAGGGATAATTATGGAGTAGAGTCTGAGGGAATGGTCATCTAATGACTGGCCTAACTTGAGACCCATACCATGGGAAAGAGCCCACCCCTGACACTATTAATGATACTCTGCTATATTTCCAGACAGGAACCTGTCCCTTCCTGAATAATTTTTTTGGTCATTATTTTTGTTTCTTTATGAGATTACAATGCAGTTAAAACATTTCTCTCTTCTCTTTATTTCCTCCAATTTACCTTTGATTTCCCCCTCCCATTCAGCTGCATGCCTCTTTTTTCAACAATTGTTATTGCTTTCATATATGTATTTGTATGTTTTTACTCAAATTTAGTCTTTCACGTTTAATTGTTACTGAGAGTAGGAGAGAACAACTTCTCTTACTGTTGGCTGATAAATCATTACCACCGGATCCTATTTTTTTGTTGTTGTTGATGTTGTTTTGTTATGTATGTTTTTCATATCCCTCATTTCAAATTCCTAGATCTGCTCATAGTATCTCTTCTGCTGCTACCATCAAATGGGACATCAGTTCCAGGAAGGAATGATAAGCCTCTATTCTAACACAAATTAAGCAGGAACACTAGTGTTAATATCTCTCCTGCATTGGCTCTTTTCACGATACACAAGCCTTGAAATTTTGATAGTCTGTAATGCTTAATAATGAAAAGTATTCTGATTATAATTATAGATTCTCAGGTTAGTCCCATTTGTCAAATATTCTGAAGCATTTAGAAAATCTCTACTTATGTTGCTAAAGTAGGACAGACCATAGGCTCTTGGGAAATATTCATGTGACTTAGAGGAGAAATGGAAATTTCAGATCAGTGTAAATGTTCATTAATTATCCTGACAATGTCACTCTTGCTCAATGTTGGAACTGCTAAAAACGGCTTGAGATTACCTCTGAACATCTTACATATTGCAATATAATCTTCAATATGAGATACTAAGAAAGAGGAAGCTTACTCAGATATTTTTGTTCAGAGGTGAACAAAATACATCACTTAAGACTGAGAAATAGCACAACACATATATGTGTATCTGCTCCACATGGTTCTTGCCAAGCGATATCAGTTGCTTCCTCAGGTTTGTGAAAGCAGGGTTATAAACAGAAGTGCATCTTGGCATGAATTACAATAAATCATTAGAAAAATTACCTAGCCACAATGATGTCATCACAGCAATGACAGGCAGACTAATGTAAATATCCCTCTTTGTGGTTCAGCATCTACAGAGAACAATTGAATATTAACTGTGATGTATTTTTGTGTGTTAACAAAGATAAATTTTCATTCTATTTCTACAAAAATGTCTGAGTAACTCCCATTGTTTTTTATTATCCTGTAAATTTTACATAAATATTTATATCATTACTTAAATTTAGGAGTTTTTTACTTCAAAATGGTAAAAAAATTTTATAATTTGGTATTCCATTTAAGCAAGTGAATTTGTGTTTTTTAGAGTAATTTACAATTATTCAACAGTAATTTTAAAATCCTATTTAGATATTCATGAATGAAAATACATGAAATCATATTTTATGTATGTAATAAGTAAAATACTCCTATAGAACTTAAAGCCTCCTCATTAATCTACAGTAATCTATCAAAGTATAATGCTTCTCATCTTATATGTAATCATTTCAATATGTTTTCTTTCTAGAACATTGACAAAATCATAAAAATATAAGGATATACTTCTTTTGATTTATGTCCAATATAAAAATCACCCCTATAATTTTCACTGACTGACACTCTGCTAAATATTTTGTTCTGTAAACTTTAAATGTAATAGCAGACAATTGTCTCAGTAATTTTTCTTAATACTCGGCCACAAGTTTATATATTATATATTTCATACAACAATTGTTGTACATGTATTTTTATGACAGTGACTTTATATACCTGGATTTATAGGCAAATACATAATTAGAGAATCACCACACAGATATAATGCGAAATACAGACCATTTCCAGTTAAGATACCTGTTTATTTCAAGTCAGTAGTGTTTTAACTTAAATTTAAATGAATTTTACACCACTCTACTTGGCTACACATGGTCTTATTTAGACTTATTTTATAGTTTTTCAAAATTCAGGTGATTTTAGAATTTAATAATTAAATGTGGATTATAAACCATTTTATGCCATACAAATGGTACATTGAATTGTAAAATTTACAATAAAGACACTAAATAAAGGGGGTGATTGTTAGCAGCCAGATGGCTTTTTGAATGTTTTAAAATATGCATGAAAGATTTTATTAATTTTACCACCATATGGGATAGGTATAAAATTCACTTCTATGGGCAGTAAAATCCAGATATAATCTGGCCCAGTGTCTAACATCTACCATTTTTTTCTTTGATTTCCTTCCTGGACTCATTTTGGTTTTTCTCTCCCATCAGCATACAGAAAGATACAATTTTCCTTTGGTTAGGATGGCATAATTGAAATTTCTTCAAACTGAAATAGGGAGTTTCATAGAGTCACAAGGCAAATACTGATGCTCACATAAGTCTTATAGCTTTTGACCCATGAAGCCTAATATGTAAGTTACTTGGAACTGTGAGCATAAGTGTTATTTCATCCATAAAAAAACATGGATGGAAATTTTCATGTTGAATCTTGATTTTCTAATAAAACATGAACTATTTTCACTCTTTATTATCCATTTACAGACATAGATGAGATGTGCTCTTTTTAGTGAACGTCTGACCTTAGGAAAGCAGGTGAACCCTAAAGTATTAAGTAATCCTATTCCTTATTTCATCACTCAGAGTGACATAGTGAAACATGACTGAGCAAAAGCCTAACCAAGAAGTGTTAGCATATTCCCCTCCCAGTATGTATGTACTGTACAACAAATGTATAGAAAGCTATGAGAAGTATGCCATACAAATGGTACATTGAATTGTAAAATTTACAATAAAGACACTAAATAAAGGGGGTGATTGTTAGCAGCCAGATGGCTTTTTGAATGTTTTAAAATATGCATGAAAGATTTTATTAATTTTATTAATTTTAAATATTAAAATTAATTTATTTAATTTTAAATTATCATCAATGACAAATCCTACAGTGTGTAACATACAAGTCTTAGCACAAAGTTTTCCAAACCCTGAGCTACATTAAAAGCACATGTAAATGCATTTGGTTTCTGACAAGGTAGCTTACAGAGCACAACATATAAATTTACATAGGTTTATATATCTATTTGTGGCTAATTAATTTTAAGTTTAGTAGCCAACACATCTACAAAATAATGCCACCACTCACCAGATTAAAAAAAAGAAACTGCAAAAGGACTCAGTTAATTTTTCAAGGAAAAGATAACAGAGTTTCATTTAATAATTGGAATTATAAGTACATATATCTTAAAATTGATTGGAAGTTAAGTCCATGTTTTAATGTACTACTCTTTATGTAATTAGGTTCTTTTACATAAATGTTAATAATATTTTATAAATATATTTAATTAGTTTTTATTTGATGCAAGTAAAAATGCATACACATTAAGTTAGAAATTAAGTGTATATAGGTTGGTGAGATGGCCCAGTTAAGCTTGCTTAGTGCTTTTCAGATGTGACTACACATACTGGGCAGTTCAAAATCACTTATAACTTTAGGTCCAGAGGATCCAACTTGCTCGTCTTGCCTCAATATGCAAGTATCAGAGAAGTTACAACAATAAATTCTCATCAAATTCCTGACTGTGGTAGTTTGAGAAAAAAATAACCCCATAGGAAATCTGAATGAAAAAAATCTGAGAATCCATCTTACATATGTCAGAATGGCTAAGATCAAAGACACAATTGACAGCTCACGGTGATTAGGATGTGCAGCAAAGAAGCACTCCTTCATTGCAGATGGGCATGCAAACTTTTATAGCCTCTTTAATGATGGTTTTTCAGAAAACTGAAAATTGATCTGACCTTAAGACCAGGGCATAACACATCTTGGTATACACACAGAAGAAACATCATCCTACCAAAAGGACATTCTCAACTCTGTTGTTAGCAGCTTTATTCATAATAGGCAGGAACTGGAAACCACCTAGATGTTCCTCAACTGGAGAATGGATAAAGATAATGTGGTACATTTAGAAAATAAACTATTTACTCGGGTACTTAAAAAGTCATAAAATCTGCAGGCAAATGGCTGGGTCTAGAAAAAAAAAATCATCCCATTCAGATGAATTTACTTATAAGTGAATATTAGCTATAGAATAAAGAATAATCATGCTACAATCCATAAACCCAGAGAGGCTAACTAGTAAGAGGGATCAACTAAGAGACACATGAATTTCCCTGGGAAGGTAAAATGGAGTAGACACAACATGTGGATTTGGGCTCGGTAGAAATGAAAACAGGAGGGAACAGTCAGGGAGAGGATGAAGGGAGAGAGAAATATGGAATTAAGGGACAACTTGGAACAAGATAGAAACCTATTGAGGTGGAAAAATCCTGGGAATTTATGAGGGTGACCCTAACTAAGACTCTTTGTAATGGGGGATATGGAGACTGAACCAGCCATCTTGTGTAACCAGGCAAGAATTCCAGTGGAGGAATTGTGACACCAACCCTGCTTAAAAATTTACAATTTGTCTTGCCTACAGGATGTTCTTGGGAAAAGAGACCAAGTAATGAATAGTACATCTTGAGACCCATGACAAGATGAGGAGGGTCATTGCTTGGTGGGTCAAGAACCAGAGGCTACAAAGTCTCAAAACCTCAGACAATTGAACAACAACAACAAAGTTAATGAAATGATTCCTAATGATATTCTTCTGTGCTTATAAAAAGGTTCCAGCCCAATTGTCATTAGAAAGACTTCACCCAGTAACTGAGGGAAACATGCAGAGACTCACAGCCAAAATATTAGGTGGAACTTGGGGAATCCTGCAAAATAAGGGGAGGATGGATTCTAAGAGCCAGAGAGTGTTTAAAGACACCAGAAGAAAACCTATGGATTCAACTAAGGAGGGCTCACAGAGACTGAACTGACAATAAGAGATTTTTCCCAGCAATTGAACTAGGCCCCACACACCTATGTTACAGATGTATATCTTGGTATACTTGTGTGACTATTGGCAGTAGGAGTAGGAGCTGTCTCCGACTTTTGCTTTTGGGACACCTTTTTTTCTATTGGGTTACATTGTCTAGCCTTAATATTGAGAAACATGCCCACTCATATTGTACCATGATATGCCATGCTTGGTTGCTATTCCTTAGAGTTCTCACTTTTCTGAAGGGAAAGAAGCGGATTGATGGGAGAGAGGAGGATGTAGGGAGGGACTTGGAAGAGAGCAGTGACAGGAAACTAGTTGGAGTGTAATAAATGAGAGAATAAATTTAATTTTATATTTACAAATGAAAAGAAGGCTTAAGATACTGACACTATTGGGAGGTGTTGCCTTGTTGGAGTAGGTGTGTTATGGATGGTGGAAGTGCCTCACAAAAGGGTGTCTTTGAATTCTCAGAAGGTCAAGCCAACCCTAGCTGATCAATGACCTTCTTCTGCCTGTGGATACAGATAAATAGCTCTCAGCAACTTCTCCAGTACCAGATGTCCCAGGCTGTGGTGGTACCCAAATGGAGCTTTCCCTTCTACTCAGAGAAGGGAAGGGGACAATGGGAGGAGTGACTTGTAAGAAAAAATTGGAAGGCTAGAAGGGAGAAGCTGCATTGGGATTGAATGTAAATAAATTAGAATATTAAATTCTGAAAGATAAAACATAAAATCTTATTATAAAAGAAATAGAGAGCAAGACCCCCCCAAAAATGAACAAACAAAATATAGACACACATTTCAAATAGCTCCATCAGGTGATGAAATGCTGCACTGTAGTTCCAGCTTGTACAAGGAATGGGTAGTGTTCAACAGATATTGTGAAATCATTTAAGATTCACAATCATAAGACAAATCCTACACTGAGACATTTGAACAATGCCTCTGAGATTATGTAAATTGAACAGTATAAAGTAAAGGCACATTTACAGTTTCCCTTAGCTTTACAGTGTGGTAGCCAACTGTCATATAAATAACACATAAATGTTTGATTTGATTCAGAGCCATAAGTATTGTGCTTTAGAAAAATCAATAGTGATTGTATTTCCTCACTGATTTTCATTAGTTTAATATAAAATAAAAGTTGCTTGATTTTTGTGTTCTGTGGATCTATTTTATACCACAACCATTTGTGCTGGTTTCAAATTATAGTTTTATGAGTCCACTAAACTCTTTATACAATATTATATAACACAGAGCACTGTACATTTCTTGTAATACATAATCTTACACATGTTCAGGTTTTTATGATGTCAGCAAGTAGAAAATACTTGGTCACTCCTGTTTTTAATATAAATTGTTAATACCCCATATACTTCATAAATCACATTATATGTATAATACATATATAATATATATTCATTATATATTATATTATATATATTATTATATTATATTATATATAATGAATATATATATATATATATATATATATATATATATATATATATTCGTGATTCAACAACTATCATTTTGAATGGGTCCTTGTAGATGCAATACATTGCCACATTCCAAATCAACAATTTATTTTGAGATATGGCTTACATGTTAGACTGAAAAATCACAGAGATTAGACCTCTGAATATGTTTGCTTCTATCAACATTTATTTTTTGTACTGGGGGAAATTTATGTTTCAACTGTCCAGTAAAGATAATATTGGAATAAAACATGTGATGGGACTATGTTATTATAAGGCCTGTTTTTTTGTACTTCAGACTGCATATAATCAAATATATTACATATTACAATCTATGTAAGTGACTTAAGTATTCAAAAGCAATGTCACAGTATTTTAGACAGTTCCAAAACAAGTTCAAATGTGCTTTTGTTTTCTGACTGATTTGAATGACAAAAAACTTGTTGTTTGGGCAAAGCAGAATTATTACAATAGCAAATCATATTAATATAATGGGAAATAACAGAAAAAGTAGAGTAATAATGCTTTATTTTATTGCATTTTTCCTATGATTTTGGCAATTGTTCAGAATGTCTTCAATTAATGGTTTTGTGGAGTATTGATATTGCCTTAATTTCTTTACTTTTAAGTAGAAGGAGACAGTCACAACCTACATGATTAGGTAATATTTCTAAAAGCCTTACTTTCTCAGATAACACAGAAAAGAGATAAATGTGTTCAGATATGCTTTGTTCACATCTAGATTGTTGTGGCTTGCTATCTTGTTCACCTAACTTTAATTTAAACAAAATTACTGTGAAAAATAAACACAATAAACATTCCTTGCTATCCTACTATGTGCAGAAAATAAGTCGATTTAGCAACTTTCAAGAAACATTTATTTAATGAGATAAATTTAAACACCCCAAACCAGCCTCCTTAATTAATATAAGGAATCTTTGTTTTCAAAGTCACCATTTGTATTTTCTAGGTAATAGAAAGGACTTCCTTTTACCAGCCATAGGTAGTCAACACCTCTTGTGTGTTTCCATCTAAGAAAACTGGCCCACTCAGGCCAACAGAGATCAAATGCAGCACTGTTTCTAATTAACTATAGAACAGTGAAAAGCACACTTATGTTCTCCATCTATTGATGTTCTGTTCTGCAATCATAATGGTCTTATGGTCTGTTCTATAATTCATAATCATAGCAACATAACATATAATAAAGTATGAACACTAATTTTTCTCACTGTGGTTAGTTTTGTCCTTTTAAGTTTGACAATAGTACACTCATAAAGTTATGGAGTTGAAATAATTCGTATAGAATATTTAGAGTAGCAATTGCCATGAAGTATATACTCAGTACATCCATTCTTGGTTTTCCACATTTATGACCTCAATCTACAGGTATAAGCATATTTATACTAAACAATAATGTACACAGTACATTTCTAAATCAATGCTGAATTGTTCAAATCTATGCATGTCTGACCCAACTGTTCTGGTTTTGTTTACTGTTACCTATACTCATTTTCCTTTCAAACCTCTAATTAAGATGTGCGTGTATGTGTGTGTGTGTGTTACAACAAGATGTTCTAAAACACAATAATAATTTAGAGATACAATTACCAATTGTCTTTATTTTCACTAAAATTTGACTATTTTTATTATCACCGGTCTATGAGTGAAGATCAATAAATGAATAAATGTATATTGGATAAGTTGATCAATCACTACTTATAACTAAGATTTTTAGAGTAAGAGGATTCTTTCTAGATCATTAATAATCAAAATATTATACAAATACAATAATGAGTGTTTATGATTATAAAGCCAGGGCATGAACTACTGCTATATTATTTTACAATATTTGAGGCTAAAATTATGCTTATGTTAATCAATGTCTTTTGAATTATCATAATTAATAATAGCAAGTTATTGTGGCAAGCCTTATTTTGAAGCATAAGATAGAAGAAAATGTATAAATTTAAAACAAGAAATATTAAAACTTTGCAACTGAAAAAGTAATAATATTTCATACATGCATATAATAGGATAATAATCTTAACCATTTTTAGTATGATGATTTTTAGTACTTATTATTTTGTATCCATTTTGGATATCCAAAATCATCCATTTTGGTTCCTTTACTTACTATATCAAAAATTATTTATTTGTTGTATGTGTTGATTTGAATATTAAAGGTCTTCACCGGCTCATATATTTGAATTATTTGTAACTATTTAACTTATTCGGCTGTATGGCTTTATTAGACAAAGTGACACTGGTGTGGGCTTTGTACTATCAAAAGCCCGTGCCAAAGCCAGTGTCATTTTTTTCTCTGCCTAACGATCAGGATGTAGTTCTTAGCTACTGATCCCACATGTGCTGGCAGAGTACCATGTTTCCTACAATAAGGAAAATGGACTAAAACACTGAAACTGTAACCAAGCTCTAAATTAAATAGTTTCTTTTATCATAGTTGCCTTTTATGATGTCTCATCACAGCAATAGAACAAGGACTAAAACAATGTACAATAACACTTTCACAAAAGCAAACATTATGCATTAATATAGTGATGCTCACTCTGGTGCTTCATAATTTCAGAGTTATCAAACAAAAGATATGAGGTAAACATGTATCAACTTTGAAAAGGAATTTTAACCAGCAGTCTATTACTGGTAACCTAATAATTATAGTCAAGTAATTGTCTCTTAGGGAAGTGTTGAGTGAAAAAACATAACATGTAGAAAGATGACAAGTACCAAAAATACTGACAAGAATACTTTGTACTACATACTTATTAAGTTGCTGCAATGTGTCATAGCACTTCTATTCATTTTTAGTATTTACTATTTTAAATGCAGTACTGTTTTTTTAATATGGGAAGTTTGACAAAATTAACACAGAAGAATGGAAGATATAAGTAAAATGTGCTGTAAGAAGGGTCCAAGCTGAAGGCATTTTGAGTACTGTTTCTGTTTTAAATGGAGGTGAAATAAAGTTTACCTTCTCAAGTCCTCCATGGCAACAGACATACAAGGTTAGAGAGAGACTTATACATGGGTAACTGGCATCCTGTTTGGGAAGTTGAAACATGAATGCTAGGCAAGTTACCCCACCACAGTTGAGTAAACAAACCAACAAGAACACAATAATTGGGCCATAAGGAAATGTTCCTGGGAAGTCACTTATCTGTAAATCCTGATGTGTATGAAGCTGTACCTGTAGCTTGGCATAGATGTTTGTGGATTTTATGTGTAACAGCTCTGTAAAATTCTTGGGGGTCACACATTATTTCCTGAGTCTCTTCTCCATACCTGATAGATCCATAATGGCTTGATTAAAATAAAATGCCCTTTTCTGCATTTATGTAGTGTTTGAGTTATGTTGGATCAAAGCGGGTGCCATGTCAACACATGTTAAATTACAGAGTACATATTTTTCTCATCTGAGGGATTTTTAGATACTATGGTTTAGCAATGGCAATGGATTTCACGAGACCAAATGTGATTTAGTAGGGAAATGACTTCCACTTTCTCTTATATGTATGAGAAGGGATGGAAATTCCATGGCAAGCAATCAGCTAAAAATCCACTTGACCAAAACATGTACATATTCAGGTTCAGTATAAGGAGTATAAGGAGATGTATATTTTTGGAGAATTATATATTCATTCTCCCAAGTATTTGAAAATGATAATAGTCAAAGTTATTGTCATTGTGTGGCATAAGTTAATATACATTACAATGAAAGAAATTGACCATTGACAAATAAATTCAAGATATAAGTGACTTACAAGTGCTCAGAAGTGAAACCATTGGTTACAAGTGGGGTAATTTTCGAAGAAGCAATTTCTTAGTTGTAATGCATCACTTAAAACTGTTATAAGCTAATCAATTTTAGAAGGACTTTTCAATAGAGTTTATAAATTTAATCATTTCATCATTTAAATATGTAATATACTTGTTAAGATTTTTTTATTGGATATTTTATTTACATACATTTTAAATGTTATCCTCTTTCCCAGTTTCCCCTCCAGAAATCCCCTATCCCATCCTCCCTCCCCCTGCTTCTATGAGCGAGCTCCCCCATCCACTCACCCACACCTGCCACCTCACCACTCTGGCATTCCCTACCCAGTTTCCCCTCTGAAAACCCCCTATTCCACCCACCCACTCCCACCTCCCCACCCTGGCATTCCCCTCCACTGGAGCATCGAGCCTTCACAGGGCCAAGGCCTTCTCCTCCCACTGATGTCTGACAAGTCTATCCTCTGCTACATAAGCTGCTGGAGCCATAGGTACCTTCACGTGTAATCTTTGTTTGGTGATTTAGTCTCTGGGAGCTCTGTGGGGTCTGGTTGGTTGATATTATTGTTCTTCCTATGGAGTTGCAAACCCCTTCAGCTCCTTCAGTATTTTCTCTAACTCCTCCAATGGGGACCCCTAGTTCAGTCCAATGCTTAGCTTCAAGCATCCACCTATGTTATTTGTCAGGCTCTGGCAGAGTCTCTCAGGTGACAGCTATATCAGGCTCCTGTTAGCAAACACTTCTTAGCATCTGCAGTAGTGCCTGGATTTGGTGCCTGTATATGAGATGGATCCCCAGTTGGGATCCTTGTACTTTTGGCAGTTACCAACTAGTTGTTTTCACTTAACCTTCATAAAATTTTATCTCAATTAGGGTGATGCTTTGAAAGAAAATTTCTCCCATTGCTTCATAGGTAATGGCAGTATTAGAAGATGTAGCCCTGGTGGATTGAATGTAACCTTGTTGGAGGAAATGAGTCATTCGGGGACGGATTTGAGGTCTCAGAAGCTCAATCCAGGCCTACTGGCTCAATGTCTCTTCTGCTACATGGGGTTCCCAATGTAGTGATCTCAGCTCCTTCTCCAGCACCATGTCTGCCTGCACATTGCCATGCTTCCTACCATGATAACGGACTAAACCTCGGAAACTGTAAGCCAGCCCCAATTAAGTGTTTTTCTTTGTAAGAGTTGATATGATCATGATGGCTATTCACGGCAATAGATAACCTAAGACAATTAGTAAGATTCTTATCTCAATTTTACTGAGATATAATGTGCAGTGTTAAAGGAACCAATATCTTCTCATATATCAGTTTTTGAGAAACTGAATCGCTTTGGAAGGGACAGTTTCCATTGAAACATTCCTTCATCCTCCGTTTTTGTTTTTCTTTGTTTTTTTCTATTTTGTCTCATTGTTCAGACACTGTCTATTTGCAGAAGGAGCACTATCAAAGTAATTCATTTATATAGTAAATTTTTCATAAAACCTGAAGAAAATCTTGTAGGATCTAAAGTTGGCCTTAGATCTCTGAGCAGGCTGAAACTACCATTTCAACCAAGAATTAACAACCTTTCAAGAGCAACGTTTAACTTTTCATGAGCAAGGCTTTAAATAACACTGATGGTTTTTACTTTTTGTTTTCCTTTTACTGAAACAAGAACCTGGATTTCATATAAGGGCGCTGTACAGAAGAGTTTGGGGAACTTCTAATTTATGTACTAATTATAATGAAACCTAGAAAACAAAAGATGGCATCTGCCAAATAAAAGGGGGAAATGAACTCAAGAACATGCTCTTTCACACTGTATGCTTTCTCTCCAGTGGAAACATAATAACTTGTTAAACCATTAGGTTTGTTCAGGTAAGCTCTAATATATTGCTTTGACTATCAAACATCTTTTGTATCTACTTAAGACAAAGAGATTTAAGAAGTTTCATATTATTTTCATGTATCACTCTGTAATGAAACTTCCACTTTTGAGAGTGAAGAGATCTCCAGCTCATTGTTAAAGCACTTGCTTGACATTGTGATTTGGGGAATGTGGCTTCATTTTGTAACGGTTATGTAATTTCTTATTATAATGTGCATCCATATTTTTTAACCACAGTGCCTAAATTTTGATATGGTTATGCAATTCCTTATTATAATGCACATGGCTATTTCTGCCACAGTGCCTTAATTTTGCTACGGTTATATAATTACTTATTATGATTCACATTTTTTAAAATTAATTCACAAAGAGATGGACTTATAAACCAAATGAAAGCTTCCCACACACAAATTTAGGTATAAGTATAAGACTTTTAGAATGTTATAATCTCTTATGAATGAAAAGGTGATATGATTCTAATCATTGGGACAGGAGCAAGGAGATTAATGTAAACATAAAATTACAGGAATTTCACGAGATTCAGAAATATGATGACTGCTAAGAGGTTGCAGGGTATCAGGTACACATTGCAAGGAATAAACACATGTGAACAACATGAATTTTATTCATAAATACAAATTGATACATATTAATATATGCAGATGCAACCAAAATAAAGAAGAAGAGGTCTTAAATTAGAGAGGGAGAAGCAGGGTAATAGAAGTTATGGGATGATAAAAGGAAGGGTAGAAGGGTAGGAACCTGAAAATTATGGAGAACCCAGAATAAGGTAGAGCTCATAAGGAAATGATAACAATCATCTTAAATTCAAACAGAAAACAGTAAGAAAATTAAAAGTTGAGAAAGAGATAATGTATTGAAAATGAATGAAAATGGTAAGATGAGGGTAGAAAACATAAAATGTAAGATATTTGTGGATCGAGACAAATGAAACCAACATTAGTGAAAAGGAAATAAATGCCTAAGTATTTGCACAGTGTTGAAAAGCAAATGAACAAGATATTTGTAACTTAATACCAAAAGTAATGGAGACTTGCGGAAAGAGCTCCAGTTATGCTATTAACATGGTCAATACTCAACCAAGCAGACAATTGAGCATGACTTGAGCCTCAAATTACATTAGTGGTTATAATCTTGTATTGAATGTCAGCCAATCTGATAATTACAAAAGCTCCACCCACTCTTCTGTCAGTCAGTTGAGTAAAGTCTCAGAGAAAGTTTTGATTTATTTAAAATGGTTAAACACTGTACCTAAGAACCTGCAATTATGCATAGTATTATCAGTTTGAATTCAGCTATATTTTATGGTATTTTTTTTAGATATAAGCATATTATAAAATGTTCAAAATAATTCCAATACCAATAATAAGCAATACTGTCATTGAAATATTGAAAATAGCATTGTGGATTGAAGTGTGCAGTGGGAATTTCCATTATGATGAAATTGTATATTACTTGAAAAAAACAAACTCTTCTGAATTTCAATAATTAATAATGTGCAATAATTTTAAAAATCATATATTTGTATGTGTTTGTCCATGTGTGAGTGTGTGCACATGTGTAGTGTTCTAATCACTTAAATAAGATAAAGTATAAGATGTAGAGGTTGTGTTTTGGAAGTAGGTTAGTGGTACTATGCTTGCCTGGCATCTATCTGCATGTCTCCGCCGTCAATCCACAGCATCTCTAAAAGAACTTAACATATAAGTATCCCCCCCCCACACACATTATGCATGCAAATTCATACAAATGCACATCCATGCACAAACATAGATGCACATGCACACACAGAAATTCATATGTGTATGCATGCATGCAAGTATATACACACACACACACACTCACACATTCATGCATGCATGCATGCAATTACATACACACATACATAACACATACACACAAGTGCAAAGGGATTTATTGGTGTGGTTTGCAGACTGTGGATGAAGAAGTCCAACAGTAGATATACCCCAATGAAAAGGTCAAAAATCCAATAGTTGCTAGATTTACAAGACTAAATGTCTGAGTAACCCCAGTCTGGTGTTAAACTGACAGGAGATTTCTAGAGAGTTCTATTCTATATAGTAGTGCTGAAGAACTGGGTTCTAATCCAAGTAAAGGCATATTTCAGAAATGAGATAAACAAAATTGCCAGACAGAGTAAGAATAAACAGAGAAAATTCAAACTATTCATTCTTTCCTAATTTTTTTTTTCATATAAACTGCCATCAGAAATTATGGTCCATATTTTTGATGAGACTTCTCACCTCAAATTATCCAATCAATAAAATCTTTCACAGGCATGCTAAGCTCCTTAATTTTTAGTTGATTCCTGATGTAGTCAAGTTGACAAACAAGATGAGCCATCACAAGTGTCAAACCCTGGGTCTCACAATTATTATGCAAGTGATCTATGGACACTCTATAGCTCTTGGTTCTTAGTTACTTTTTGTTATGTTAGTTTTGTCTTCATTGTAAAAATTATTATTTTATTTTCTATACTGTCACCTTATCAAGCATGCCATTGACAAATATTTTTCCTACTTCATGGCTTGCTTTTAACACATTAGGCATTTGAAAGCTTTATACCACTGTAATTTTTTGAATTTTAAAATGTGTTTAATAATAGGTAGACAATAGTGTCTATTGTTTTGGATACTATTAGGTTTGAAGTCATGCCTTGCCTATAAAGGCCAAGGACAAGCATACCTTGTTTTTTGAGGAAAAAATGTTGAGGTTTCTACTTTGTCTGTGTTCATATATTTAATTTACTTTTCTGCAACAGCTCACTTACTAAAAGGAATATGTTAAATGTCTGTACAAAATAAATGATTTATTGATTTTTCTTGCAGTTCTTAAATCTAGAATTGTATAATTACAGGTGTCTGGAAATTGTAGTGACTGACTCTTCATCTCTCCTTGACTCCACAGACTTTGGCTAAAGTAAGTGGTTTCTCATTGTTGCCCATCTTTTTCTTTTCTGTTTAATGGAATTTAATAAAACATGACATGACCTTGAAGAGAGCTTGGGCAGTCATGCTTTTTGCTTACCATCTGCTGGTTATAGAGACTACTTGGTATTGCTAATCTCACACAAGCCCATCCAGACTAACATCTAATTACCCAATGAACATGTATATGAATGATATTATTTGATAGAAAAATATATAGTAATGTCTAAACACATCAATGATAAGCTCATAAGAAAACATTCTTCTGCCAGAATGGGTTTTGTCTTATATATGTGCACCATTTTAATATTTTATTGCCATAAAGAGGTGAGAAATGATTTTTGTCTTTTAAAGGTATGTACATATATATTTTTATATGACCACAAATTGACAACATTTTACCATATGTCTGTACATATGATACATATAAGATTGACAACATCTCTTGTCCCTGTCCTTACTGATTTTTGATTGCTAAGGTATCTTTTATTTTTGCATGTTTAATAATGTTATTCTTGTTGTATGTGGTTCTTTTACAAAGTTGGGTATAGTCTTCATAGTTAATAAATTTCTTGTGATTTATGTTGCCTGATGTTTCTTTTAATATAGATAAGACTTCAGATAGCGAACGAGCGGTGGGGCACGGCTTCGGCACCGGCCTCCAGAGAGCAACCCGCGCCCTTGCTCTCCCGGTTCGAATCCGGCATCCCCCGTTTGACTCTGCCAGCATCTCATGGGGAAAAAAAAAAGACTTCAGATAACAAGAGGATTAAAAATAAATTGATGTTTGTGGTTGCCTCAATGAAAACGATCCTATAGACTTACATATTTGAATGTTTGATTCCTATTCTGATGAACTGTTTGGGGAAAAGTTAGGAAGTATGGCCTTGTTGAAGGTGGCATGTGACTAGATGTATGTTTTCAACATTTACCTTGCAAATCAGACATAAACTCTTAATTACTATCCCTTATCCATGCCTACCAGCTTCCTCAAATGTTCCCTATCATGATATCATGAATTCATACTCTGAAACAATAGGCAAACCTCTAATTACGTGCTTTCTTTTATAAGTTACTTGGTCATGGTGGCTCTTCACATCAACAGGAAAGTCACGAAAATAGTGATGGTGGGATAAGTCAGCTAGGAAAACCATGTTCAAAGTCAAGCAAGCAAACTGGGTTGATCTGCAGCAATGGAGAAAACATAACTAGATGAAGTTGTCTTCTTACCTCCACAAGAGTGTTTTGACATGGACAATCCTTTTCTCTATAACAACTAACACAAATAAAATAAACAGTAGTCTATGGTCTAAATCTGGCTCTATTCTCTGCCTCACTACCCACTATTGATAAAGTATGCAAATGTTTGAGCAAACTTGCAGCCAATTGGGATGGTTAATTTAAACTCATGTTGCCTCTACTAAAGGATATATAGGTGACTTGTAAAACACATCTTCTCCATAGATCTGTGAGGGCATTTCAATTAAACATGGCATTCATACTGAATGTTGAGTAGCAGTTGGGATCTTGGTTTCATTTCATCCTCACCCCAAGCCTCAGGGCCTATTTTACAAGAGAGGTGAGGAAGATGGTGGGAGCCAAGCATTAGCTAGAACTAGAGCATAGCATATACTAGGACTTCTGGACTGATGAACTCTGGGCAGCTGTGATTGGTTGTGTTAAAATTTCACAAGATAAAAGCAGTCAACATTCTACCATGAGAGTACAGAAGAATTATGAGCCTCAACCCATAAAGGAAGAGCTAAAGACAGTTGTTGGCTTCTTAGGAAAGGATGATCAGATTTTTTTCAGGTTATGGCCTTGCTATCTACAGCTCAAGCTAGCAGAGTGACTTATTCCTGTGACTATATGGCCAGTACAAATTAGACCTGGTGAGATTTTAAAAATTAAATGGTAGACATTAATTTGGTAGGTAGTAAAGACATGAGAGTTGGACATAAGAGGAGTTAGAGAGTTAGAGAGAGACATGGTAATGGAGCTGTTCGAATTATGTTTGAAATTCTCAATAAATTAATAGAAATATTATATTAAAATGACAAGATAAACATTAAGGGCAAACACAAAACCTTTGGCATGAACCAGACAAAGCAAAATAATAGAGGAAACTTATTTTCTCTCCTATAGGTTCTGTATGCTTCTCTTCCTGCTCTCAAACTCAGATACTCATGGGAGAGCCACCAGCAATGCAGGCAAATGAGTTGTTCAATTTTAATTCTTACAATGCAAATCTGCATGTGTATAGTGTAGAATTCTGAGACTTAGAAGCTGGAGCCAAACATTACATCATCACGTTTCCCAAGTCTTAGGCTTACAGTCTCAGATTGAATTGTACAACCAAGATTGTCACTTGCAAATTCTTTATCTTCTGTAATTAGGATTATATAAACCAAACTCCCCAACAGGTCCTCAATAAAATATATCTCTCTACATTCTATTATTTATCTTTATTATAAAGTTCCTAGAAATTGGGTAGACTATAAATGTTGCTTTTATTTCCTCAATGATGGTTTGAGATAAAAGCCTTGCTCATCCTGTATGTATACATGAAGCTTCTATCTTTCATACTACCTAATCTTCCAATCTGACTGATTCAATCTAGCTTCTCTCTGCTTTTCCTCAATTGCTCTGATTGAACTCCTATTAACTTTGGCAATATGTTCCAATCTTCTGACTCCTTCTCATTTATTAAATCCTGAGTACAGTTTCCCCTCCCTCTTCTCCTGGTAGTTCTTCCCTTCCTCTCATCTACTTCTCCCTCTACTCCTCCTTCCTTATGTTCAGAAAAGGGCAAGCCTACCATGGATATCAACTAAACAGCACATGAAGTTACAGCAAGACTAAGCAACTCCTCTTGTATTAAGGCTAGACTAGGCAACACTTTGTGAGGACAAGAGTCCCAAAAGCAGGCAAAAGATTCAGAAGCAGCTCCTGATCCCACTGTTTAGGATTTGCACAAGAATACTGCACTACACAACTTTAACATAGATGTGGAGTTATTAGGTCAGTCACATATAGGGTTTCTAGTTGTCAGTTCAGTCTGTGAGTTCCTGTAAGCCCACAGTAGATGAGTCTGTGGACCATGGACTTGTAGTGTCATTGAACTCTCTGGTTCCTCCAATCCTTCCTTCTCCTCTTCCCCAGAATTCCACAATCTCTGCCTAATGATTAACTGTGGGTGTTCATCTATTTTCATCAGTTGTGAAGGACAATTGAATGCTAAATTTTAAATGAAGATCAAGCATAACTATGTTAAGAACAAAGTATTTTAATTATTCTGTCACTTTTCCTTCCAAATTACCATGGGATTGTTTTGTTGATATTGATGTGGGTAAAGATGTGTTTGTATGTGTATGCTTGCTTGCATTTGTGTGTGTGTGTGTGTGTGTATGTGTTAGTAATGGGTATCAGAAGACATCTGAAGGACTACTGTCCTTCTATCTCATGGCTCCTAGTAGTTGTACAGAGTTTATGTCCTCAAACTTTTAACCATTGGGTCATTTGTTGGACCTAGAAAATCTTTAAATCAGCATGAATAATTCAGACCTTTTCTCACCTGCTGAATATGAAGCTTTTAATATGTGTAAAGAAAACTTTTCTTTTGAAATACTCAGATTATAAAGTCTAATTTCTCTTAAATTTAAAAAACAAATGACTCAAAGCCTGTTCATTCTGAAATGTATTCCCTCACAAATGTAGCTGGATTTTAATTTTACATTGAAAATCCCTAATATAGGCTTGGATAGTAACTTTAGTCTATTCATTGTGATTTGTGACAGTGGACTTCTAAGGTTTATTAGTGTTTGGACTTGCTTACTAGTATGGTTTGTTCTGTCTGTGATTTATGCTGAAATTTGGTCTCTAGTGTAACAGTTTAACCTGGACTTTATGAGAAAGTTAGGTTATTAAGAGTGATTAATGCATCTCTCATAGGACTAGGTTAATTGCTAAAGGAAGAAGTTTTATAGAGTCTTGCCCCAAGTCTTTACTGTCAAGCACAGCCTGTTTGCCCTTCTGCTTCTTTGCCTATGGCATGATGCAGAAGAGTATTGCTACCAGAAATAAAGGAGATGCTACAAGTTTATATCCAAGACTCAGAGACTATGCTGAATTAAATTTCTTTTTCGGCCATCAAGCATTCCATTAAGTTTACAGATCATTTAAACAATATCATTCACAACTGGCAGAAGTGGGTTGTGCTCAATCTCCTGAACTTTATTAACTGCCACTGGGACTGCCCTTAGATACCAAGCAGCCTTGCAAAAACCCCAAATTGTCTTGCTTCCCAGCAGAGGCTAATAGGGCCCAAGAAATCCCAGCTTGGAAACCCACCCCACTAGTCTCCTCCCATTCTGGTCTGTCCAGATTATAGCTATCATAGAGGCCTGTAAGGACCCTAAGAACTACCAGTTTGGAACATTTACTAACTAAGCCCTAGCCAATGAATTTTGTCTGAGCCAGGCTTGTTGGGTCCCCTGGCCCATGACACAACTTCCTTCCCAAAAAGTCTTGCCATCATCAGGATCATTGACCCAACACCAGGGAAAAACAGATGCCAAAAGGACAAAGTAAGAACAAAATCAAGAGCCAAAGTAATATGCTAACACCAGAGCACAGCCATACTGCTACAGTAAGTCCTGGTTTTCCTAATGAAACTGAAGCCGAAAGAGAAGATCTTAAATTCAATCTTATAAAGATGATCTAGTCCTTTAAAGAGGAAATGAATAAATCTCATAAAGAAATACAGGAAAATACAATCAAACAGTTGAAGTATATGAATAAACCTGCCCAAGACCTGAAAATACAAATAGAAGTAATAAAGAAAATAGGCACAAAAGCAATCCTGAAGATGGGAAACCTAGGAAAGAGAACAGGAAGTACAGGCATAACCATCATCAACAGAATACAAGAGATGGAAGATTGAATCTCAGGCATGGAAGATATATTAAGCAAAATCTATGTATCAAAGGAATCACAAAATCTAAAAAGTTCATCATACAAAAAAATCCAAGAAATTTGGGACAATGAAATGGACAAACATAAGAATAATACAAAAAGAGGAAAGGCAAGATTCCCAGCTCAAAGGCCAAGAAAACTTCATAAAAAATATAGAAGGAAATTTCCTTAACCTAAAGAAAGACATACCTACAAATGTACAAGAAGCTACAGAAAACCAAACAGAATGAACCAGAAAACAAAACCCACACACCCACAGACACTTAATCTTATGCTAAAGAATCGAAAACCATACAATGGGAAAGGAAGAACATTTTTATCACATGATGCTGGTCTAACTGGATATCTGCATTTAGAATACAAATATATCCATAGTTAACACCTTGCACAAAACCCAAATCCAATGTCAGAAAAGACCTCAACCTAAAGCCATATATCCTAAATCTAAAAGAACAAAAAGCAGGGAATAGCCTTGAACTCATTGGTATGGGGGACAACTTCCCAAACAGAACACTAATGGCTTAGGCACTAATAGACCAACCATTAATAATGGGACTACATGAAACTGAAAATCTTCTGTAAGTAAAAGAATACTGTCAATAGGACTGACTAAATGATAGCCTACAGACTGAGAAAGGATCTTCACCAATCCTATGTCTGACAGGGGTTTAATAACCAATATATATATATATATATATAACTTAAGAAGGTAGATTCCAACAAACCAAATAACCCAATTAAAAATGAAGAACCTCATCTGATATTCGGTGAGTGAAAAGAACTGAAGCCCTAACGACAAGCAGAAAGAATGGAAATAGACAACCTAGGGAAGTAGGAGGTTGGAGAGGGGCACTCCAAAATGCACCAGAGACCTGGGAGATGAGAGATTCCCAAAACTCAAAGAGTGGGTCCTTAGATGAAATGTCCAACAGTAGGTAGAGGGAACTTATAGAGCTTACCTCAAGCAGGAAGACAAGGCATCAAGTGAGGGAGGGCATTGCTATCTCACAGTCAAAATCCTGACCCATATTTGCTCCTGTCTGAAAGAAACGCAGGGATGGAAAAGAAGTGGAGCCTGAGGAAAAGAAGGTCCAGTGACAGGCCCAAAGTGGGATCCAGCTCAAGGGGAGACCCCAAGGCCTAACACTATTACTGAAGCTATGGATCACTTAAAAAAAAGGGGACCTATCATGATTGCCCTCTGGAAGACCCAACAAGCAGCTGAAAGAGTCAGATGCAGATATTTTGTACCTAACCAATAGAAAGGAACTGCTGACCCCTGTGGTTGAATTAGGGAAAGGCTGAAAGAAGCTGAGGAGAAGGGCAATCCTGTAGATGGACCAGCAGTCTCAATTAACCTGGACCCTCAAGATTTCTAAAGCACTGGACCACCAACCATGCAGCATACACCAGCCAATATGAGGCCCCCAACACATATATAGCAGAGGATTGCCTGGTCTTTGTTCAATCAGAGAAGATGCACCTAACCTTCAAGAGACTGGAGGCCCCAGGAAGTCTGTTTGGGTGGGGAGTCAGGGGTGGGGACATAGTTGTGGAACAGGGGGTGGGGAGGATGTATGGGATGTGGGACAGTCAGAGGGTGAATGAAGGTGGGAATAAAATCTGTACTGTAAATAAATAAATAGTAATGATGATGAGGGACTGATCTAAACAGAAAATTCTCAAAAGAGGAATCTCAAATGGCTGAGATGTGAATAAAGAAATGGTCAATGTTCTTTGTTATCAGTAAAATGCAAATAGAAATGACTCTGAGATTTCACCTTACACCCATCAGAATGGCTAACATCAAAAACTAAGGGACAGCACATGCTGGCTGCGATATGGAGGATGGAAACCCCTCATCCATTGTTTGTGGGACATCAAACTTGTACAAACACTGGAAATCAATTTGGCAGTCTCAGAAAATTTGGAATAGTTCTACTTCAAAATCCAGCTATACCACTCCTGAGCAATACCCAAAAAATGTCTCACTGTCCCACAAAGACATCTGCTCAAATATGTTCCTAGCAGCTTTTTTTCAAAATAGTCAGAAACTTGAAACAACCTAGATATCCCTCAAGTGAAGAATGAATAAAGAAAATGGCAAATGTGGTTCATTTATACAGTGAAATACTACAAATCTATTAAAAAGAAGGATATTATATCTATATATATCTGTATATAGATATATCTATATCTATATATAGATATAGATATATGTGTGTGTGTGTGTGTGTGTGTGTGTGTGTGTGTAACCATACATATAAATGGAAGAAACTAGAAAATATGATCCTGAGTGAGATAACCCAGACCCCAATGTACATCCATAAAGTACAGGTTAACTATGCTATAATCATCAGAACTAAAGAAGCCAAATCACATGGAGGTCTAAAGTTAGAATTGATGTATTTTCTTCGGAAATAAAATAGATATTAGAGGTAGATGGAGGGAGGAAACTGGATGGAGAGGGAATGAAGAGAGGAGACTAGATGCACGGGGAACAGATGTGGAGGAAGCAGGAGAAAGAAAATGGAAATTGGAGGAGAGAGGAGTCCATAAATTGTACATGCAAGAGAACTGGGATGGAGGGAGGCCCCTAGGGGGCTCTAAATGAAATTCCTTAGGGTGGGGCAGATCCTGAAGTAGCCACATCCTATGGTTATAAAAGACACTCAGGCAATGAATAAGGACAGCAATCTACCCACAAAACCTTTGACACAAAGGGTACCCTGCCAACAGGATAAGCAGGAACAAAGATAAAGAAGAGACTGAAGGATTGCCAGATAGTGACTGCCCCAAAATTAAGACCTATCCCATGATCAAGAACCAATCCCTGACACTAATAATGATACCCCATTATGCTTCAAGACAGGAGCCTAGCAGAATTGTCCTCTGAGAGGCTCCACCCAGCAGCCAATGGAAAGAAATAAAAAGCTGCACAACCAAACATTAGATGGAGTGCCAAGAGCCATAATGGGACAAGCTAATAATGAGCAGATGATCATCCTGAAATGCTTGCCTTGGATTATTATATAATCTGTGACAAGTATGCCCCATAAGCAAGGCTGTGGCAGACATATTTTAGGAAAGATTCCTGCTATTAATATGCTTTTTCTATTATTATTATTATTATTATTATTATTATTATTATTATTATTATTATTAATTATACATTTGTAACAATCACTAAGCAATAGCACACCCCTTTGGAGCAGATATCTGCAGATCCATGAAGATGTACTGTCTTGTAGTGATGCTATATAGACAAATAGATGACTTCTTAAGTCTTATTTATGATCCTATAAGAATTCCTAAAATTATATCAATGATTATTAAGCTCTTTTATAACAACGCTGCTATTAGGTCTCTCTCTCATAGTCAAAACTGTAATGATAACCCCTAGATAGTAACTAGACTTTCTCCTGCTCAGAGCACATTCCAAGAAGTCGTAAAACAATTCACCAAAGGTCATTAAAAGGAGAACTCATGATTTATTATAGGTACCAGGACAGAAGAGAAAATATTGCCTGGGTTTATACAAAACTTCACTAATTTCTTAGTTGTAGTTTTAAACCTTCGGTGAACCTGTGGAGCTAGACAGGTGATAGATGTTTGGCTAGATAATTGTTCCTAATGGATATTCATGTAAACATTCTGTGTTGTAAACTTCTATTTCAATTTATGATTTGAAATTTGGTGTGAACTTGTGATCAACTTTGTAACATGTGACCATGTACTCTGAAAGATGCATAAGTACTGAAGACAAAGACAAAGAAAAGGGTAGTCATTAGCAGTAGCATTAGTGGTTAGCAGTAGAGTAGTTTTTAGCAGTAGTATTCGTTAGCAGTGGTAGTAGTGTAGTCATAGATGTAGATGTCCTTTAGGAGCCATTCGCCCTTTCCTTTTCCTCTGCTTAGAATCTTCCCTCTTAGAATTTTTCCTTTGTTAGAATTTTCTCCTTTTCCCACTTAAGACCTTTCCACCTTTCCTCTCAGATAGCCTTTATAGGATACTTTTTATGCTTAATAAACCCTATAGAAGCTTCTCTAAGTGTCTTTTCTTCCTGCAACTTCAGACTAGCAGATGTAAGTTAGAGCCCAGCAGTTCCTGCTGAGAGTACAAAGGCTATTTGCCTAATTCTCTGCTGTTAGGCTGCAGGTGTTAATCACCTAAGCCTGCAGTCTTTTACCCTCAGAAGAAGTTTTTAGGACTTTTTAGAAGTTATCATCAGCATTCTAGTACAGGTCAGAGAGCCAGAAAACCCTGAGACCCTCAGACTTTAAAGCCATCACCAGATTACTACTCTGTGCCCCTGCTGCTATCTTCTCAGAGCTGGGTGACCCCTGGCAATGGAGCTCAGGAAGCCTTATGAAAGAGATCAGAGGAGAACTATAGGACCAGAAGAGGACAGGGACTCCACAAGAAGATGGACAGCATCAGCCAACCTGGATTGTTAGCCCCCCAGAGACTGAAACAACCACCCACCAAAGACAAAGTTCCTCCCTACATTGCACCTGTCTCACACTCTTACACACTACCCATCTCATCCCTGTTGCTCCCCACTAACACCCCACCTCCACTCTACTCCCAGGTCATCAAGATACTGCAATACTAAGTGCACCTTCTCTGAGGCCAGACAAGGTAGCCCAGTTAGGGGAATGGGATTCTCAGGCAGGCAGGCAACAGATTCAGGGACAGCCCCAGCTCCAATTTTTGGAAGACCAGCATGCAGACTCAAATGTGTGATGGAGACAGTTTCTGAACAACAAGTGAGAGCCCGAGTTCAAATGTGGAGTGCCAGGTGTACTTATGTGCACCATAACTGGAGAACGGTGAGGACATAGGCGAGAGAAGATAAATGTGGCAGCCATCATCACCAAGCTTCAGGTTCAACCAAAAACCAATGTAAGACAGAAAGTTCTAGAGTATACTTGATAACCTTCTATGCCCTCCACATATGCCCATATAATAAATTTACAGTACATAAGCATTCACAAAGATTTTTTAAAAAAAACAAAAAGTATAATTTTTATCAATAATTCCTAAGGTAAGAAAACAGAATGTCATTATATTACTTTTAATTCTAATCTGATTTTAATAACGATTTTGTATTCCAACCAAAGCCATTAGAGAATGTTTATGCTGGATGATACTTATCACCATTTTATGCTCTTTCATTCAAATGAAAATTCTACATATATTATAAAACAGCAAGGTAGACACAGAGCACTAAAAGTGATATCTATTAAAAAAGATTGAATTCTGCTTTTTTATATGGCCCTGACTAATATTTTATATTTTGAAATTTTAAACATTTAATAATTCTAAATGAGAAAGTACTAGTTTAAATCATCAGTTTTATATAGAATCAATTTCTATAAATGCAAATTTATTTACGTTATGTTAATAGGAAATTTGGGACTTTGTTAAAAGATAATTTAAAAGAGAAATGTTTAGTTTTGTGTAAGTATATAATTAATTAGCTCATAAAATTTTATTATAGTATTGGAGAAGATTTTAAAATTCTGAATGTCCAAAAAATGAGTCATGGTAATTTATGAGAATTTTTCATCTCACTTTTTAGCATAGCTCTATATATTTGTAATATATTCATCATGTTATTTCAATCACATAAAGAATTAAAATATGAGTTTTTCTATACATAAAATAAATTCTTGATGCCAAGAAAATACATTGCATAAATATTTTTCATAATTACTAAAATACTATAAATATTTATTTAGAGAATGTTATTTAAGATGTTAAGTCTTTATTGTCAAGCACATTTAAAATAATACTCTTGTCTTGTTCTTACCACTCATCCTGCATTATGACCTTAGATTTCAACACAGACAAAATTATTTTTTTGGGAAAGACACAAAGGCATCTATCCACATGGAATATTAAATTTCTTGAGTGACACTTGCAATTTTTATGAGAAAGATAATGTTTATAGTACCAGGGCAGTGGCTGTTTTATTTGAAAATTAATATATAATTAGTAAAAATATTGTTCTACACTGGACAGTTTGTACCACCAATAGCCTAAATATACAGGAAAGTATTGATCATCATCTTAGACTTTTCTCCTTCATATCCTAGTGATCTGCAAAGCATTACTTTGTGAAATGATAGTGCTTTTACATATAATGTCACTTGCACACTAGTGTCCAGTTTAAAACAGTAAGATTTTATTTATAGTTTAATATTAGATCCCCACAGTAGAGTAGGAAAGACTGTAGGGGTCCAAATAGATGCAGGACAGCAGAAGAATAAACTAAGCAAGACTCACATGTGCTCACAGAGACTGAAGCAGCAAATGCCAGGGCTACAAGGATCTACACAAGGTTCTCCTTCTATATGCTATGGGCCTTGCTTAGTGCTTTTATTGGACCCCTGACCATAACAGTAGGTGTGTCTCTGACTCTCTTGCCTTCTCTTAGGAATCTTCCTACTACTGACTTTCCTTTTCCAACCTCAATATGAATGGTTTTGCTGTGTCTTATTTTATCCTGCTTTTGTCTGCTTGGGTTGTTGTTTTTTGAAGGCCTGCTCCTTTCTGGAGGAAGAGGATGAGGAAGAGAAGTCAGATCCGGGGAAGTAATGGGGGACCTGGAAGGAGTGGAGGGAGGGACAATTGTGGTGTGGATGCTTTATACGAAAGAAGAGTCTATTTTCAATATACCTTTTTTCAAATTTAATTTGACAATTCCATACCGGTGAACAATGTGTTGTCATTTGACTCATGTCCCAGGACTCTCTTGTTCACTCTGTCTTCTGTTAAATCTGTTTTCTTCCAACAGATTTCACTCCTACTTGCATGCTTTTTACCCATGATACACTGAGTATAATTAGGGTTGCTTGAGTGAGCATCCATGGGGAACAGTTTAATGAGGTTTAGACTACATAACATTAGTTATAGCACTGGAAAATGGCCTATTAACTGCCAATAGATTTCAGGAAGTGGGGCCTCTACATTCTTCTCTTATCAAAGACTGCTAAAATATTTTAATATGCAAGAAATTAACTGCAAGAACTCTTTCAATTAAAAATATGAAGTTGTAAAATAACAATACATTTTAAATATATGGGAATACATGCAAATATATATATCATACATATACATCTACATCTAGATCAACATATACATCATACACATACACATCATATACATATATCATATACATATACATCATATACATGTACCTATATATCATGTACATATACAAATACTACATATACATGTACATATACTATATATATGTATATATATGTATATATATATATATGCATAATTGTATACTTTTAAATATATGTACATTTACTTGCACAGAACATTGAATGGTGGTAATGTATCTTCATAACACTTAAGTTTTTTTTAAAAAATATGTTACCTTTTTTGATTTCAGAGTCCATGAAGTTCTTAGTTCAGAGATAAGGAAACATATAAAATTAAAAGTTGAATAGAGAGAAAACATTTGATCTTCTACAGAAAAATAGCTGATGACCATCTGAGTTTCTGGTTTCTCCTTCGACTCTTCAATTGCAGTTACCACCCATATAAGTCTCATTTGCATCAACAGGTTTTTTTCCCCTTACCAGCAGCTGTTTTATATACATTTCTCCTTATCTAAGCTCAGTAGTGCTCCCTTTTCCAGTTATTCTCTATTGAATTATTTTATGGGTTTTTTTATGCTTTGTTTTTATCAAAGCCCCAGGGAGAAGCCTATAAATAGTCTTAATTTGCAACAAGATAACAAAACAAAAAAAGCTTGTCTGAGCCTTCTACTATTTATTTTTTAAATGCTAGTTTCTTTTTAAACAATACTTGGGGACAGCCCACTTTACTTTCCAACTCAGGTGTTATACCTCTTCACTGTTACAGAAATAACCCCCAGATACCATTTCCATTTCAGTGGAGATAATGATGCCATGAAATAGCTCTCAAGTGGACCTGAAACCATGACATTGCAAGGAAGTTTATATTTTAAGGCAAAGAAGTTACATTCCATTAGGTGTTAGTGTCTAATAAATATGCGGAGCACTGAGAGACTTCCAGGAAAGACAGAGAGTGGGTACATGTTTCCAAAATTGTTTGACAGACACATTAAATGTGACATAAATCACAATAAAGTAGACATGAAAACTTCATCTACAGTAAAACTAGACAAGTTCCTCTCATCATCCCACACATTCTAAAATATCAAACTGATTCAATGAAATTTAGATGAAGCTGAGAGATGCTATCAGGTACTAATGCTTGATTTTCTGGCATAGCTGGGACAGTAAGATTGTGAAACTATATATAAGATTTTTTTTAAGCACAGCAATAATTCTTATCCTGAAGGTATGAGAGCTGAAGGCTGGGATAGAATGTCAAGAGCATAAGAAACAAGCTATTTGGAAATCAGCACCGCAAGGAGGCCTGAGGTAGAGTTCTGCCACTGACAGCAGTGTTTCTGAGTTTTAGTATCAGAATTACCAGAAAAGCTTGTTAAACACATGTTATTGGCTCCTGCTGGCAGAATTTATGATTTGGCAGGTTGTTGAGCAGTGCCCTGACAATTTGCTTTTCTGCAACATTCCTAGGTAAAGCTGAAAGTGTTTGTCTGTGACTACAATTGGTGGTATAAATTATATTGTTTGAATGCTGTTAGTTGTATCTTTGACAGAACTCTAAGAATTGAAGGACATTAGATGGTAGATTAAAAGCATGTCCTTATTGTAGTACCTGGAGGATTTCATATGAAAATACCTGAGAAGACATTATAAAAAGCTAAGCTGATTTATGATGTAAAAATCAGCTGTTAAGAAATAATAACTTTAAACTGAGTTGGCTTGAATAGTCCAAATTCCATTTCCTAGATGTCCATTCTTAGTGAGTTCCAAGTAAAGTGGATTATGAAAACCATTATGTGTCAAAAATCAAGATGATTCTAAATTAATTTAATTACATAAAAACAACTCTATTTTTTTAAATCAGTAGCATGCATTCAAATTTGATACTACTAGAGAAAATGCCAGTCAAGGAAATTTGTAATAGAAAATATATCAGTAAGCTATTATGTGCTATTTATGCTTCTTGAATGTAGAATCTGGAGACAAGAAGAACTCCTCTGTGCCATACATTGTTTCAAATGTTCTTCAAGACACTTTCATTAGGGGTAGATTATTCCCTTCATTCTCTAACAGAAAGGAGGAGAACTGCAAACCAGTAGAAGAGTTAAAACATTGTAGGATAGTACCCTAAACCTCTGTTCAAAGGGGAACAGAGTGTTCAATTCACTTTGAAATTCACAATTGGGAACTCTAGTTGACTGTCTTAGTTTCTCCAGTCAGTTTCTGCAAGTTGTTTTAAGCACCAGATTTGATGACATCAATGTGCAGCTTCTTATACTTGTACTTGGTCTTCTCAGCCAAGGGGATACTATGCTCCACCTGAGCATCTGGCTCAGGAAGTCTTTTTGGTTTTTCACTACGCAAATACCCCTGTGTATTTCTCTCAGACATTTGTAAGTATCTGATTTAGTGACATAAAGAAAAAAAAGAAAGTCCGCTATAACATTGGAATAGAGTAAATTTTACCCCAGATTTTGTATGCTGTTTTATAACAAGGAAATACTTTAAGTGTAAATTAAGTCATTAATTCACATAGTTTGAAAATGATTTTAACAACTGCCAGCCTTTTAAAATAAGTGTCAAATTATGACAGGAACATTATAGAATAATTTTTATTAACATCATTCCTTTTCTTTCTACCATCCTTCTTTTCGAAACTTAATCTTGTATAATAGAATTTGTAGCAGAAATGAACCCTTATCAAGATTGTTTATAGGTTGGTAACAAAATTCACTTCTTTGGGAAATATGCTCATGAAACTAGAAAAGAAATCAAGTTCATTTTGTCTATGAATATGTTTTACCCCAAAACTTTTGAGGTTATTGCCGACACTCTGGGTTGGCCTCTGGAGGTCGAAAGTCAGACAGTATTGCTGAACACATCAGATATTTTAGTCATAGTACATGAAGAAATCAAGCTGGTACTTACTCGGAATTTAAATTTGCATACCTTCTGGCAATCTTTCCCAGTGCTGAAATGTTCTAAGCACACTTGCGGAGGAGAAAGCAATCATTAATTTCACACAGCCCCAAACTTTGTGAGCCATAATAACGCTAGGCTTTGCAAGGAACACCCACGGGTGCAGTAGTGAGCAGCAGGCACAAACATCATGGAAGTAGTCAAATATCTTTTGGGTGTATTTAAGGTATACTCCACAAGATAAAACCTCTATCTTCAACCATTATTATACCAAGAACTTGTGGCTAGACATATTATAGATTCTAAGACAGAACATACCAACTTGGTAAATGGAGAGTATTAAACCAACTTCGAATGACTTATCCTAAGGCTTATAGAATAATTGTATTTCGAACTTCATCAGATAGAAAAGCCTATTTTCTCTTTTTTATTGGATATTTTATTTACATTTCAGATGTAATCCCCTTTCTCCATTTTCCCTCATCCAGGAACCCCCTATCCTATCCTCCTGCTTCCATAAGAATATGCCCCCATCCACCCTTTCACTCCTACCTCCCCACTCATGATTTCCCCCACACTGGGGCATCCAGCCTTCACTGAACCAAGGACTTCCTCACCCAGCTATGCTTGACACTGTCATTCTCCCCTACATATACAGCTGGAACCATGGGTCCCTCCCTATGTGATCCCAGGCTGGTGGTTTAGACCCTGGGAGCTCTGGTTGGTTGGTAATGTTGCTCTCCTCATGGGGCCACAATCCCTGTCAGCTCCTTCAGTCTTCTCTCTCACTCCTCTATTGGGAACTCCATGATCAGTTCAATGCTTAGCTGTAAGCATCTGCCTCTGTATATTTCAGGCTCTGGCAGACCTCTAAGGAGGCAGCTATATCAGGCTCCTGTCAACATGCACTTCCTGGCATCCACATCACTGTCTACCTTTGGTGACTACACAATGGATAAATATCTAGGTGGAGCAATCTCCAGACATCCCTTCCTTCAGTTTCTGTCCCACACTTGTCTCCATATTTGCTCCCATGAATATCTTGTTACTCCTTCTAATAAGGGCCAGAGTACCCACACTTTGGTCTTCTTTGTTCATAAACTTCATGTGGTCTGTGAGTTGTATCTTGGATATTGTGAGCTTTTGGGGTAATATCCAATTATCGATGAGTACATACCATGTAGAAAAGCCTATTGTCAACACAATACCCATAATTGTCAAAGGAACAGAGAACAAAAAACTGAAGTATGTTAACTTTAAAAGGAACATGTGTATTGCAACTCATCCCACAAAATCTCAAAGATCATTGTAAGAGTTAGCAGAAAGATTACAACACCCAGATTGGAATAGAATATAATTATAAGGAAATACTATCTTCAAGACACAACATGTGAACCTACAGCATTTATGATAGCATACACAACTCCTGTGTAAGCCTAAATCAGACCAAACACCATTGTGAATATGATGTTTTGCCTCTTAACAAGGAACCATTGATAACTCCTAGCTTCCAGGAGAGAGAGGATAATTTTATTTTCTGAAGATTGTAGATTTTGATATGTTGTCCCCCTTTCCTCTATGGAAGAACAGAGCCAAAGATTTGTTATGTACATAGGAATAAAACTGTCCTGTGCTTTCTTGTTATTTTGTTTCATTTCTGTTTTTAACAAAACACACATATACACATAGGTATAGATGTGAGGTTACTAATGTTGTATTAGCCATTCAAATTCATATGCTATATGGCAGTTTCCACATGTTCATGAGATGCATGGATTTTGAACCTTGGCGGGCATGTTTTCTGAATGGATAAGACATTACTGTTTTCTCTCCATTTAATGATGGAGTCATAATGACAATAATACTTTTAAAATCACCAACAATGGCTGGAATGTAAATAAATAAAATAATTTAAAAATCCAACATTCTAATAATTATTTTTAATATCTAGTATATAAGGTAAATAATGCATGTGTGACAACCCCAGAATGAATGTTAATTTATCAAGGACTTAACAATGAGAAAAAAAATTTATGATACTATGTGTCATGAAGGACTTTACTCTTTAAGTCTTAAAACTGTCTTCCATTGAAATAATATTTTAATTTTAATCTTCCTTCCTGTGACATACAGATGAGAGTACAATTATTAGCATCTTCAGTGTCTTGTATGCACAAAGTATTTTATTTTTGTTGATAATGTTCCTTAAAAACAGCACTGGTAATATTCATTTTATTAAGAGGGAGGTATATTTAAACAATTTTATGTTTATAACAACAATTGTTTTATTCATTTTAACACATGAGTGGGAGGTAAGAGGAAAAATATTAGAAAAGTAAGGGTTAAGAAACGGAAAATTCATACAAGTGCCTTCACATCCTAGTTTGAAAGATTGCCATAGGAGACACTCGGAGCAGTTGAGGACTCCTCAGTGATGCTGTTTCTTTTCAACTAGCTTCCTCCTGGTTCATCTAATTGGGATATTATCAGTCAGAGTAATTTTCTCTACATGTTTATGATGGTTACAGTGTACATTGCAACAAATAATGATTTTTCCTAAGCAAATTGAGACAGAGCCAAAAACCCAAGCACAGCATTTACAATTACTCATCAAGTGGGAAAGGTACCAACCCTGAAAGACAGAAACAATTACATTTGACCCTGATAACTGAACAGGTTGCATGAACCCCAACCTTGTTCTTTAAAACAAAAATAACAAAAAATGTGCTTCAGAGGAGATAAATGACTCTACAGAGACCAGGCAAAAGAAGAGCTCTTCTCTACTCTCTAAAATGTTAGTTATACCAGAGAGATTCTTATCCTCAAAATTCCCTGAGGAGGGAAGGTGCTGAAGGGTTGAGCAGATAGACACATCATGAATTCAGAGAACATTTCCACTTCAGCTTTTCATTTCAGCTAGCATCTGCCAGCCGATAGCAGACCTGGGGGTTCTGTCACACAGCGTGGGTACCTTTTTCTCCAGTCATGCTGTAAGAGAACCTTATAGCTCCTGGCATAATTGTTCATGTTCCACTTCTAGCAAAATGTGGTTGCGAAAACTAAAATAAGTTAAAGACAAAAATATTTTGACTCTATTGAAAGAAAAATATTTTTTACAAGCCCATTTTTCTTTGATGCAATTCGTCTTGATGAGTACGTATGTTCAAATGTACAGAATATTCGGGGACTCTCAAATGTATCACTTATTCCTAGGCAGGCTAGTTACATGTGTACTAGTCTCTTCAAAGGGGAGAATAGATAGCTTAAAAAGCAGTAGTGACAATACAGATGCTGCTTAGCTGTCAAGGACTTGATGGACAAGCATTGCTTAGAGACAAATGTAATTGCTTGTTTCAACCTGTGGGTGCAGGAGAAGGTCATAGACATTTTAGGTTTATGTTTACATCAAGGCTATTCCTGAAGCATAGAAGATCCTTCTCCCTCACATGTATCTATTATGCTTGCTCCATAAAATAAAGTGGCTCTTTCATTCTGTCACTCACATACTTATATTTAGTATAAAGACCTGCATTTAAACAATATATCATATGTGATGTAAGGGATTAACATTATAAACATTGATAACAAAAAGTACTTTTATTAATGCTAATGATTTATATTAACTCAGTAATTGATATATTAAATTATAATAAAGACAATAACAGTATAACCTAACTCGTCAATAAGAAGAGCAAATTGGATATTGACCACAAGACTTTCTACAACTTGAAAGTAGGATATACAGGCTATTCTCAAAATAGCATTTATCTAACATGCATACGCTATCACAGGGCTAGTTTCTGTCAAAGTCTATTATAACTATAATTTAGTATCGAAGCACTTTAAAGTAACTCTAACTTCAGGATTGTATAATTCTACCCCCTTGGTAGAGATAGTTTTAGATTATTGAATCTATCAATCGAAATATGTGGCTTCAAATATTTTGGAATGATGAAAGGTTGCCAAGGTCATGAAGTGTTTTATCAGAGAAAATTGCATGTATACCACAGAGATTTGCTGTCAGAGTTAATTTTTCTCTCTGAATAACCATGAGAAATCATTTAAATATTTTACTTTGTCATTACCGTATTGCAGAGAATCATAAAGAACCCATAACAGCTCTACTTTGGGGCAATTCACAGAGGTTATAGACTAACATTCATCGTTGATAAATAACACTTGTTAACTAATCACACACTGTCGGGTCATGTGTCTGAATAATTTGCTGTATAATTTTCTCACATTAGTCAAATGAAAATGTGAGATGCATATACTATTACAGCCAGTTAACTTAATGATAGGTGATATGTTTAAAAAAATTAATTATCTGGCATGTCATATTACTTCAGATTTGAATTAGTCTCACATTTGACCCCGAAATTTGCAAACATTGTGCAAATACCAGTAGTTTATTAACTTATTGCATATTGGTAGAGAGCTACTTCAGGGAAAATAATGTCTTATACTAATATGATTGCTTGTGTTTGTACAAGCTGAGAAGATGGGTGTGTTGTGAATGTGATTAGGTTCATATGATGGGGAAATGGAGTGACACTTTCTCAGACTGTTTACAGGCAAAGGACTAGCAGAGTGGAGCACAAAATAATACTGTTAGAAGACTTACATCAACACTGCTGTATTATTCTTTATTCATCAATTCCCATGTTCCAGAAATCCCCGTTCCTACCAACAAGCAGAATATGCAGAACAAAGCAAGCATATTTCACTGTGCTTTCTTCTAGCTCTATAGTTTTCTTTATCTATGGATCATGATAAAATAGCACATGTAGCTTATCAAAGCAAGAAGAAATATACCAAATGACTAGACTTTACCTTCCTGGAATATTGACTTTAGCCAGAGATCTACTCACTGTTTCTCTATATGACTCATACCAGATAACCTAACTTACAGCAATGTATTAAGAGGCAAAGCAAAAAGTGACTCTTTAGTAGCATCCAGATTGATCTCTCCACATGTTACACCTTCTTTGATTGGTGATGATTAAATATGAGCATTGTGATTAATTTTGATTGATGCCACCTGGCCATGTGTTACAAGGTGCTGGCTGTGAGAAGCTTGTCATTCTCGGGACAGTAAAATGTGCTCAGTAGTGATGACCATCACTCATCACTTTGAGGAAGTCTCAAAGATCAATGCCACACTAGAAATTAAATCCTGTGATAGAAAGAATTAATATTGTGAAGCACTACTTTGATCTGTCAGTTATAAATTTGCATTTTTCTGTATCAGTAATAGAAAAAGATAGTTATTTCCCCTCTAATCCTCTATCCTTATTAATTAATTTAGTATTGATGTGTGTATATCTACTCTCAAAGAAAATCTGGGGTTATTTTTAACAATAATAGATTATATACAAATAACAGACAAATCACTTTTCTGAAATAGCAAACAGTTATGTTTTTGTTAAATTACCATTTATATCATTAATTATCATCTAGTAACAAAACATGTAGGTCTTTTAACTTACAAGTAAATATTCAAGATATTTTTCCTTTGTGTTTTGCTCTGAATATTGGCTGTGTACCCATTCACTGAGATTAAAGTAAACTTATTGCACTGGGCAATCTATGCATAGAAGTCATTAAGGGAGCAAAGATTATATTTTTTTAACAATGAAAGATTTCTGAGATTTTCCCATACAAAGAAAGAAAAATAAAATTTCTAAGACTGAAATATGGTTGGGTATATGTGAGATAAGGTGAAATTAATTACTATAGAAAAAAGTATAACTTATTTCATTCAGGAATATAAAAGCAAATGTCACATATTTGTAAGAAACAAAATCTTATTTTTCACAATTCTGGAAACATGGAATGAATTCTAGGATAGTTATATTCTTATAAGAGCAATGACATAGCATATAACCTTGATTACATTTCACATTGTAGAAAGAAGAAATGTTACCACGTGATCATTACTAAAGTCTCCCAACATCATCATGCTGGGGTTCATTGTTTATTGAAGAATAAATTTTAGGAAAAAGTGAACATTTGTTCTCGAGTATCTTAAAACAATCAGGCCTTTTCTGCTTCCAGAATATAAAATCGACACCCAAAACTATTTCCTTAAATCCAAGAGTTATTTGTAGAAATGTGAGACAGCAGGGAGATAAGTCACTCTAGTTTTGTCAGATCGTGGCTTCCGGTTCAAACATTACCTTCTGTCATAAAGATAGAAAGCATTTTGCATCTCATTTTTGTTTCTGTTTTTGTGTTTCTCCACAGAACAAACTTTAGCTAATGAATCCAGGTGGCTTCAGTCCCAAGGACTCACTTTGCTCACTCCAAACAATCAGACTTTTCCTGGGAAGTTCCTTTAAAATCTCACCTAAGTGTTCACTAATAACACCAAAGAAGTTTAGTTCATAAAAAGTGATCTTTATTATTACAGCTATAGTGACTATAGTCCATGCTTACCACTTGACTGCTCCTTAACTTACTTTTCTTGAATATAGTGGAGACAGCAAGTCATGTATGAATTTAGACAATTGGGAGGTAGAAGGGGAAGGAAATATGGGGTGAAATTACTAAAAACTGCTACAGGGTATAGAACACTGTCTTTAAGGACCCCATATATCCTCAGGATTAGGTCTTGATGAAAGTTTTGCCAAATATTACTGACACAGAAACCTCCAAGCAACAAACTCAGGGGTAGTGACACAGGTATATGGCTATGGCTAGGCTAAGGATTTTGAATTTCTCTCTTAATGAAGCTTTTTTTTTTTCAGAGATTATAAAACATTGATTGTTTGTATACCTGGGAGACCAGCCAGGAAAAGCCCGTATAATTACATATGGTAAAAGTTTGAAGAACACAAGTAGATTTTTAGCCATGAGTTTTTATCTCCATTGTGTGCACTGTCTTATGGACTGACCTCTGTCCACATCCAAAAGCATATGCAGAAACTCTAAACACTAATATAAAACCATCAGAGGAGTTTCTTGAGGAAAAATTATAATTTGAGGTTGTAGGTGTGTCACTCTTATGAGTTAGGTTTGTGCTTCATTAAGGAAGTTAGCTGCACATACATGAACATCTTGAAAAATCTTGCTTGTTTTCTCTTATGGAAACACAGGTTAGTGGCCACAACACAGAAAAGGACACCTATGAGCTCCTAGCTGTGATGACATCCTAATCAAAGACTTCCAGCCCATGCAGGCATAAAAATTAGACAGCTATTGTTTGTAAGACATGTATCGTGAAGAATTTTGTTATGGAGATACAAACTTACTTCAAAATAATACCCATTTTTTTCTCCATATCCTAAGATGATAATCAAATTACATGGAGAATATCCTGGATTACTTTTCTGATTGCCAGTCTTCTAGGTATTAATTTGTTACAATACTAGTATGGTTGTCCATTGATAAGGAATTTACAGTAAGAATAATAAGCATGAAGGCTAAAAGGCTCAATTAGGATATTAACTATACATACATGATAATTCACACATTTTTTCCTTTTTTTGTGAAATGCACTTAAGATATATGGATAAATTATTGCTAATTTTTAATAACTCATTTCTTTGACTTTAGAGTTTGAAAATTGGCCTGGGGCACAGTAACCTGTGTAGATACATTTTTAAAGAGATATAAATTTGTATTTAATACACTTTATGCTTAAAATTTTTCATAATGCATGTATCTTCTTGCTATCTGTTCTGCACCCCCTTCCTTCATCTCTACTATCTCCGCCACAACACACTCCTTTCTTTCTTCCAGCTAACTTTATTTATTCCTCATTTTTTTTAAATAGGTACTTAGTACAATTATATTAGATAGCATGTTTTATGACTAGGAACACAATTTGCATTTCAGATCAGTAAGCACAAGATTGTAGTAAGATATATTGTCAACAGTTTGCTCACTTATTATGGTGGTTGCTGTATTCTAATGGGTGTATTATATATGCCTGAGAGGGAGATTCTTGAACTAATGAAACATAATGTATTTTAAGTATCTAGGCTTGAGGTTGAAGGCCCAATATTGTATTGTTCAACTGAAGTAGTATGCAAGGTTATATTTGGGTCCAGGAATGAATACTAACCTGTTAATGATGGCTACTATCTTAAAAAGATCACCATTCTCTATATTTTTGATTGAAAAGCTTTGAAAGCCACATTCCTCAGAGACTTATCATTTTCTTTACATGAAAAATGAAAGAAGTCCAGAAAAATCCTATCAATTCTAAAGCTAAAGGAAAGCTAAAAACAAAACTACAGTAACAGTACCAAGATCAATAAACTTTGACACATGTTGGGTGACAAATGCATTGTATGGGAGAAACTGAAGCACACTACTAATTTTTCATCCTACAAGCACATTGGGTTTTATTGAGAGAATTTCAAATAGCAGGAAAGCACATCATGTGTGATCTCAGTAATCATTATGCCACAATTTGGTTGAGTTGTCCTAATGCGAGTTTTTACCAAGATTCCCATTTAGAATTGCATACCTGGGCCAGCAGATAGACAGCTGATTCTGTTGCATTGCATGCTAAGTTTTTCAGTGTAAACAAAGAAATAGTAGTTACTCCTTTATTTTGAAAAACAAGCAAAGCTCTGAATAACAAATGGATACAGGAATAAATGTAACAAGAAACGCATTAATAAAAAGTGCTTGGGAAATGCTTTGTATAGCTGTTGATTCAAAGCTATCTTGAGGCAGAAAATTTCAGCTTCACAGAGAGGTATGTATTGCTGCTCAACTGCTTGTGGCTATGGTGGAATCTTCAGGGAAGAAGAAATCTCAATTGAGGAATTTTCTCTCTCAAAGTGGCCTCTAGGCAACTCAGTAAGGAGGTGTTCTTGATTGTTTCCCATTCCACTGTGAGTTGTGCCAAATCTGGGCAGGAGATCTTTGGAGATAAAAGAAAGCAAATCAAGAAAACCATTGGGGTCAAGCCAAGAAGTAGCATTCTTCAATAGTTTCTGCTTCAGCACCTGTCACTAATTTCCTGTGTTGAGTTCCTGAACTGACTTCCCCACAGAGTAGACTACAATTTCATGGTGACAATACCCCTTCTCTTACCAAGTGGATTTTAGTTAGGAGGCTTATCACCATATAATTCTGACTAGGTCAAGGGCAGTTATGGGTTTTATTTTTTTTCTCATCATCTGACTATTTTGTCCCATTTTCTTGTAATATATGAAAAGACAATCATGGGTTATTAAATAACATTTCTTGTTTAAGTTTTAATTTGTCTGTAAGAGTCTTAAGTTTTGACTGAGACCACGTTTGATTTTCAGGTATGGGTTAAATCATTTTGAAATGTTTTAGAGGGCATAGGAATAATCAAAAATGTTCTCTAGCCACTGAGAATTGTAAAATAATATGAGTCACATCATATGGAAAGAAATCATACAGTGTAAGGGAAATATAGTAATAAATTTAAAATTCCTTCTTTGTTATGTTACAAATGCCTAGAGAGAACACTTGAGAATGGTAAAGGAGAGTTATATACTGCTTGGAGCTGAAAGTGGGGTCAATGCAGTTTTACAAATGGAAGCTGACAAAAATAATATAGAGAGAAAGGGCAGTTTCCTGATGAAGGTGGTCGAAGGTGGAATTAAACACTAAGAACAAGTATGAACAAAGTCATGAAGTTATGAGAAAACAGATGATTGGCAATTTAACTTACATCTCAAAATGCCTGGAGCATTGAGAACAGAATGTGAGAGATAAGGTTAATGGATACACAGGGGCTCCATCATATATTGCTGGAAACTTATCTTAACTTTATGTGATGGTCAGCAACTGATAGATTTGATACAGGAGAGAAACTTAAGTAGCACTGCATTTAGAATGAGCACACGGGAGAAATACAAAATGCGAATTAAAAGAAGTTCAAAGTATCATGGGGGAGACTTCACTAGCTATTCAGAGGCAGAGTGAATTGCATTAGCTCTTTCTTGCAGCCTTCAATTCGCTCAGTATATATATATATATTTCCTTACAATATTATTTAATATAAAGTGAAGAAATTTAAAGCCAATGCCTGCCAAAATAAATAAGTAAATAAAAAACAAGCATGTAAAAAACACATTAAAAATTGGAAAGGAGTATCAAGAAAGTAAACATTGAAAGTTGTTTGCTGTTTAAAAGCAAACGAGTTTATCATTCAGTGAAGGTAAATAAATTAAATCCCCAAACAACTATGAGCAAATATACTGAACTAAAAGAAACATCCAGACACAAGGAGTACACACTCTATATATTTTATTTTGCTTGCATTGTAGGAAATATTCCAATGAAACCTATAAACCTCTACTGAATTGAGAGAGTTTATGAAATTATGCACTTTCCATTATTTATGTTAAAGACTCAATATAGTTCCTTCTAATGTCTGAGACCTTAAATTTCTTTGATGCTATATGTACATTATCTTCACAGTTGTGACTTTGCAAAGATGCCCATATTGTCTGATGTTATTTCCCTTTAACTAAAAGCACATTTTCTTCAAGGTGAAAGTGTAAGATATAGTAACATAAGAAGAAAAGTTCAGCCATGGCCTAGTAAGATTTTATCTGTAATTTCCTCAGGGTCAATGGAATCTCAGAGGGCCAGATATTTTGTAGGCACAGGTTAAAGCTTTGGCTATCCTTGTAGGACAGGTTTTAAGATGTTAACAAATAAAATAAAATTTCAAAACACAGTAAAGACAAAAATAATTTTAGTTCAATAATGACATGCAACAAAGAATTAATCATGAGAGAAAGTACACCCAAGAGATAAATCTCAAGATCACCCTGATTTCTTAGCTTCAAATCTCCTGGAGAATACTAATACAGCAACCTATGATTTCACAAAGCATCCTAGTGTTAGAACCTTAGGTATAAAGAGATTAATGTTCAAGCCATATCCTACAATTTTTAAGATCCAGAAGGTCATAGTTGTAAATTTTAGGGAAAGGTTTCCCATTCTATATACCTATTTTGATAATGGGGTAGTGGATTATATGATACTTACAAAAGTAATTGCTACCAGGTTGAAAAGGAACAGATGGTAATGACAGGGGAAAATGGGCCTTCAGGATATTAGAGGTACATGATATCCAGAATGAACAGAACTCATTAATCTCCAGATCATGGTGTTAGAGATAATAGAAATGTTCTGATGCTATCGTGTGCTTACACATAGGAGGCTAGCACGACTGCCCTCCAAGAAGTCCAAGAAGCAGCTGATTGAGACAGAGGCAGATACTTAACTCAACAAATGGACTGAAGTGGTTGACTTAGTGAAAGGCTGGAGGAAGCTGAGGAGGATGGGTGCCCCATAGGAAGACCAGCAATCTCAACTAAACTGGACCCCTGAGATCTCTCAGACACTGAGCAACCAACCAGGCACCATATACCAGCTGATATGAGGTCCTTGACACATATACAGCAGAGGACTACCTGGTCTGACATCAGTGGGAGAAGAAGAACCTAACCGTCCAAGAGACTTGAGGTCCCTGGAAGTGGGAAGGCTTAGGAGGAAGGGGGGAGAAGGAATGAGATGAGGAACTGTGGGAGGACCAGGAGAAGGATAAGGACTGGACTGTAAAAAATGATTAAAAATAATTTAAAAAAAAGAAAAAATTGAGAAATACTGTGCTTTAGGAATAAATATGGTATGTAAGCAGTCTGTATTAGCACTAAAGCTACTACTGAGTTAAAACTCAAAGGACATATCATAAAACTGTAAGCAAAGAAAGGCTGGTGGCAGTAGCTTTATAAATACTGATGAATGAAGAAGAAATTATTTAGTAATACTACTGCTAAAATCATTAGAAAGGCATAATTGTGTTGTTTGTCAGGATTTGTTTTTATCGCTGTTTGTTGGTGGCTGTTGCTACTGTTGTTGCAAAAAATTACTTGAAACAATTCTAAAAAAAAAAAATCTAAGTGGATCATGATCAGACATTTCGGTGCATGGAGAAGAGATGGTTCTTCCACTTGGCAGCCAAGTGGAAATAAGCTGTAATGAAGGAAAACAGGAAATGACTGCTAGGGAAGACAGTCCTCTACTACGGAAGATAAGACCAATGCAGTGACTGACTCCCATCCACCAGGCCCTCACTCCAAAGGGTTTGACAGTTCTCAACAGCATCATGAAATTAAGAATCTATCCTTGGATGAATTTATTGATTAGGCAGTGCATTCATCATGATGAATTATATTCCTATACAAAGTTTGACCACATAGGAACCAAGTCTTCAATGCAGAAGCATTTTGGGAATACACTGGATAGTTGAAAAATAAAACCTTTTACATATCTATGTACATAAGCACAAAACTTCGGGACAGATGAAAGAAAACCAACCAGAGTGAAAATGTAGTTCTGATACCCTGTAAACAGAAATCGTGTTTGCTTTATTGACTAGTACACACAAAAATATTTTAAATCTACTACTAATCTAATAGAAAGTTTAAGTCAGTAACGTTTTTCTAAAGTAAAGAAAAATAAGACCCATCTCAAAAATTTTCAGTACCATAACTGAAGGATTTATGCTTATCTCAAATGCAAAAGGGGAGACATAGCTGCAAGCATATCTCATAAACATGGTAGACTCACACACCAACTAGTAAATGAAGAGCAAGGTGTACAGAAACTTTAGCCTCTAAAGTTTAAAAACTTTAGCTTCTACAGTTTTCTGTATGGAGTTAGAAAAAGCCAGTATAGCTCAAGTATCACATTAATTTGGACTTCAAACCTCCAAAAATTTCATTCTTTCTGCTATTAATTTTTATGGCCTCCTTACAGTCTAATTCAAGTATTCCTTTGGAGGTTTTGGGGTCAGTTTGGTGCTGTTATGTATTAAATCCTAAATTCTGTAGCCAAGATGAGCGAATTCTCATGAACACCACCAGCTTTTGTGCAAACTTTGCTGCCAAAGTAGGTAGGTCAGTTAAAGGCTAAAGCCTGTAATTGGGTAGTAGAGATAGATGAGACGGGACTTTTTGAGAAAGAGAAAGTAACTCTTATAAGGAGAAAGAGGAAGGCCATTTCACCAGTAAGACATCAGAGGAGATGGACTTAACTACAGTCGTGGAAGGTATAGCTAGTCATGTGGTTGAATGGGGCTAGCTGTCCAGGTTAATTAAGATAAGCTGGCCAAATGTCTGCCCAGCTAAGAGCTAAGCTTTCAAATATCAAAAGGTTTATATGTGATTATTTTGGGAACTAGCACTAGTCAAGGAATAAATGTTACTGTATTAATTTCCAACATTAATTACTATATAAAGAATGTTGATAATCATATTTTTTATAGATGGAGTGTCTCTGTATGAGTTAGTTACTATAGAGTGTTTCAATAAATACCTATGAAAAGGCAAACTAAATAATCCATCAAGACTAAAGAAGTCTGAGGTGTTTAATACATGGACCCGAGTTTCCATTGGCAGTTGTTAGCAGATATATTGGTGCCACATATGATTCTGGAATGCTACTAAAATGTGAAGAAATAATCACAGATCGTTTTTTCAAACTGGAGAATACACATGCTATAATGACTGGATTTGATAAAAACGCAAAGGCTAACCATGTCCAAGAATTGATTTTAGAAGGTAGCTAGGAACATATCCTATTGTTATATGAATACAATACATTGCAAAATGTAAGGGCACTGTGTTGAACTGTTTTCTGCTGTTTGTTTCTACAGTTGGACATGTGTTGGAAGAATGTTAAATTTTAAATAATTGAAATACAAATCCTTGATTCTCTGTCTTTCTTTTCTTATTTGTTTATTTCTTTTAACGTCTCTGTTCTTTCCACTATCTGTCTAAAGAATATGAATAATTCTAAAGAATTATTCAAATTTCTGCTATCTCCAATTTACCAGAGTCCCTACCAAATATTTTAAAACTTCTGTCATTGTACTTTTTATATTTCTATAATTTGAGTTGTTATCTATTTTTAACTAGATCCCAACCTTTCTAGGATCTTTTTATGTAGCAGGATGTTGCTTGTTAGTAGTGAAATATACACATTTTCCATACACCAGTGCTTGAGTGGATTGTGATGGTTCTTATTGGTGACATCTGGTGCTTCTTTGGAAATAAGATACCCTTAGTCCTTGGGGGGAGAGTCAGCATTTCCTGTGTTTGAATTCATTTGATGATTATTGATCCCTTTCTCTTTCTAGTGCTGCCAGGCTCACTTAGTGTTGGTTGGACTTCTCTTTGATCAAGCAGCTCAGGATCTGGGGGAGCTCCCTTCCCTTGCTTACTTAGAACTTAAGAAGTGAAATAAATTATTTCACCTTATCTGGACTATAATTTTATATTTATATCTTGACAATATTTGAAAGATAACATATTACAATTCTTGAAAGCTCTTTCAGGAAATAAAAAGAGAAAATATTCCAGAATACAAAATCATGAAACTAGTATAATATTGAAAATAAATCTAAAAATTGGATGTTGTAAAATTATTTTTAAATCATTATGAACATAAATGAAGTAAACTCCAGGGGAAAAATCACTAAACTATCATTACAGCAACAATTCTTATGAATTATCAGTAGAAAAATTTGTCTCACAAATTCAAAAATATATGTATATATATATATATTAAAATCCTATAATTTCACTGTATAAGAAAATTAACATATGAATCTTAGTTTTATTTCCATAATTGCAGAAACAAGAAATATCACCATTTGTTGATCACAATATTGAATACAACAGAAAAAGTTCTAAAATATTTTCCCAATTTTAGTGTTATATCTAGATATCTTTTTTTTTTTTTAAGATAGTAAAATATAAGGCTGGAAGAACTGTCTTGGGTCTTAGAATTTTAGAGTTTCTTATACAAATGAAAACTGCTGGTCTCAAATCTCCAGAATTTACATACAAATACTGGTCTTAGCAACCCTGTTTCTTCAACTTCAGTATCAAAGAAATGAAATAGGTGAGCCAGAGAGCTCTTAGGTCAACCATTTTAGCCAAAATTGTGAGCTACTAGTTGAGGTGCTGAAGTAAGAGAGAGATAGAAGGAAGATATCCTATGCCATGTGTTGAGAATTGGATGGGCCGGTGTCTACAGCTATACAGTTCCAGGCATGCGCCAAGTCAATAAACTATGATCAAGAAAACAAGAAGTAGGATATCAGCAACAACGTAAAACTACACACACACACACACACACACACACACACACACACGGACTGTTAAAAGTTATATATGAGAAACAAGAAAATCTGGCATAGAGCAAGTTTTTACTTACAGGTACATGGGAGTCTGCAGGAGAAGGATCACAGATTTCAATGCCTTCCTAGCCCATGCTGACTTTCAGGTAGCTTTAATAACGTAAACAGATAAACGAAAATCGTATTATAAAATTTTAAGAAAAAAGCAAAAGTTTAGTATGCATGAAGCTTTTGACTTTCGATTTAGTTACCAGTATGACAGAGAGAGAGCTGGGGTGAGATAGAGCGAGAGAGCGAGAGAGAGAGAGAGAGAGAGAGCGATAGAGAGAGAGTGAGAGAGAGAGAGATCCAGATGTAGGGAAGGAGAGAAAGGGAGAGCAGGAGTAAGAGAGAGTAGTAAGAGTGAGTGAAAGATATGAAAGATAATCGAGGCCAAATACATGATTTCTAATTCAGAATGCAAATAAGCTCTCACTATATCCAAAACACTCAACAGTTTTAAATTTTTGTTTATTTATTCAATTTTAAAGAATTCATAGATATTATATTTTAAATAAATATTCAAATAAATAATGTGTGTGTATATGCGTGTGCAGAAGAAACCAGAGAGAATGATTGTAGCTGTAATTAACTTAAATATAAAAATGTAATTTTTTCTCAATTTCGTTTTTCCTCATTTTCTTAGCACACATAGGGACATTCAGACTGAATTTAAAGCACTGCATATTTAATTAAGATTTAAACTGTAATAAAGAATATCACATGCTGGTATTGTGATATGGATGGAGCTACAGAATCATCTTCCAACTCTTCTAAAAATTCGAGTGTCTAACTGTGCACACCAGAAGTTAAAAAGGGAATATGTCTAAATTAATTAAAGCTGTAGAGGAGTAAAGATGTATAAACTAAGCTAATGGTTTATAAAATAATTTCTTGAAAGCAATCTGAATGATGAATTCTGAAGTAAAACAGCAGCCCATGCATGGGCAAAAGGCAATTCCAAGCACTGGCTTTCCCTTGGGTCTCTGTGCATAACAGGGTGGCATGAGGCAAAACTGGAAAGAATAGATGAAGATCTGAATGATGCCTGGTCTTTGAGGAAATATCTGCAGCAAAAGATGTTTCCCATGACATTTTTAAAAAGGTGAAGTCCTGGAGAAGAAATTATAAAATTTGTCAATGATAAGTTCTACAGCAAAAGACATGATTAGGTCTAGGACTTGAACAACAAACTCATTAATTACTATTAAATCTCATTTAAAAAATCTGTTGATATGAACATGGATATAGTTTTTCAATAATATATACACATGCATGTTATATTAGGTAATTACATTTTTATCAATTAAAATTGTTCATTGGCAATTTCATATATGCATTATATATTCTACTTACTCCAGCCACTTGCCCCTGGCTACCTGTCTTCCACCCCTGTCAACCTCCTCTTCTTCCTATGAGTTCTTTTCCTTTCAAGCTCATTTCTTTTTGTTTTGTCTTGTAACTCACTAATTTAATAAGGACTAATCTCTGTGACTGTGAGTCTGATACTGTCAGTTTTAGTTTGCATAGTATATATACATATATATATGTATATATATATATATACATATATATGTATATATAGTATATGTACATAGTGGGTATATACCTGAAGTTACCCAAGAACTCACCAGTAGCTGTTATGTAGGCAGGAAAAGCTGGGTCCTTTGACATCTTCTCAAGCTATGCTTGACTGTTGGTAGACCAATCATCAGCAGGTCAGTTGCTATCTTCCATACCCACTATCAGGTCACGATTTCAGTATCCATGTACTGCCCTAACAATAGTTTTTTTTTTTTTCAATGTTTTGCCCTATCCATCTCTTACAATCTTGCCTTTTTGAGTTCCCTGAGCCTCCACTTCCTCTAGGCACCTGGAGCTACACTGAGTCTCTTCATTCACAGCCACTCACTGTACCAAGAACGTTCTTTGAGTAAGGCCACAAAAAGGAATCACCTATTGCCATGGCTATAGATAGTATGAATTCTGCTGTGAAAACAGATTGGTGCAAAAAAAATATGATTGTTTTACAGAATAGAATGAAAAAAATCTTTTTTTATTATGCCACCAGAATAAAAGTGATAATAAAACCATATGGAAAATCAGTATTGTATAACCTTCCTTATATATATGTGTGTGTGTGTGTGTATGTGTGTATATATGTAAATATACACACATATATATACACACATATATATGCATATATACACACATATATATGCAGACATATACAAATACTAATATTCATATGTATATAGTGTAACTGTATATGTGCTTACTAATATATTATGTATTATTATATATTATATGTTGTTATATATTAATTAGTAAGCATATATATACACACACATACAAATATACACATATTGAAAATTCATGAAAGGAATTTCACTAGAGTTATGTTAGGAAATACATTACATTCCTAATTTATTTTTGATAAATAATACAAAATGTAAGATGGTAAATAGCTCAGAGAATAAAGGTGCTTGCTGCTAATCATAGCATCCGAGTTTCATCCCAGGAATTTACATAATAGAAGAAAAAGCTGATTTCTAGAGCGTGTCCTCTGACCTCCACACATCCCTGCATGAGTGTTTCTTCTCAAAATAGAAATTAAAAAAAAGAAAGATTATTTTACATAAAAGTTTAGTTGCAACTTGATATGATTAATTACAGTGACTTATTAGAGAGACACTGAAGACTTTGTTTATATTCAAATTGTTCATTATATTTTTAGGCCTGCAAGACATCGAATGCAAAATGCCTCTGAGAATTTCAGGGCTCCAACATAGTTTTTTTATTCTCCAGTTGTGACCAAAACAATGAAAATTTTGTGGAGTTTCAATTGTCCATATATAAAAGAAGAACAATACCCTCAAGTAGTCAAAGGTGTTGAAAGGTTGATTTTCTGCTCTACTGAATTTTAAAAGCACTTTAAAGAACTAACTACATAGCTCAATGAGTGAAGAAACTAAGTTGAGATTCAGCACTCCATGAAACAGTTAATTTTACGCTTCCTACCAATAATACAATTGAATTTAATACTGCATAAAATAAACAGGAGCCCAAGAGCAGTTTCTTACTATTTTTCAGTTTCTTCTTTAAAACATTTTAATAGAAGCTAACAGAATGTCTCAAAAGATCCCAGAATCCACATGGTAGAAGACAAGAACAAATTTTTTCGTGCTGTGCTCTGACCGCCACATCTGTGCTATGGCATGCATGGCCATATGTATATACATATAAACTAAAGTAAGCAAGTGGTAAATAACATAAACATCAGCTCATATTCATGTGTAGATATACTACTTTATAACTAACAAACTTTTATAGAATTTAGCTAACACATGTTAATTAAGACTCCTTGTAAAAGTTTCCGCTATGTTTATTCATGTACAAGCATTACTTGTGCACTAATTTTATGCTCAAGAGAAAGATGGCTCTAAACAGGAGGTGGGCAAACTCCTCCCTGATACTGCAGAGTTGAAAAGACTCCTAAAAATGACCCTGCGTCTGATGCTACATCCTGCACTTCAGCTCTCAGCTTCAGCACACTCCCCAGTGATAGATCTTCAATGCCTCATTGAGTAGGAACAACTTTGTATGGCACTATGACAGAAGCTGATCCAAATATAGGCGACAAAGTATTGCTGAATGAGCACGTGTAAACATTAAGGAGGAAAGACTCAACACTTTTAGATGGGAGGTCAAAGGAAAAGAATAAATAAATCGCTGTCCACGACATCCTTTCCGAGATTAATCAAAGTCTGATACATGAATCACAAAGCATTTTTAATTGGATTTAAAGAAAAGTTACTCCCTTGTACTAATTACACAGTGATTCTAACTATGGACATGAGTGAGGGATGATTTGAGAAAAAAAAAAACTCAACCTTTGTTGAACAGGAAGGACCTAGTAATTAATTAAAGTGGTCTGCAAACAATAATTTTATTGAGGATATCATAAAATATTTTAGATGTTTTGGAATATCTACCCTTTCTATCGAATGTTACAATAGTATGCAATCTTCAACTAGGTCATGACTTTGTTTTGAGCCCTGGACTTATTGACCTGAAACAGCAAAGATGTAGAAATGACATTCATGCCTCTTAATTGGTATCATTAAGAGGATTATTTTTTTAATTCCAGAGGACAAGTTAGAGATTTCCCTGAGATTATTATCCACTTGGGAAAGCTGAAACTGTCTTCTAATGAGAACACAATGCTTGTAGCACTTTAAAATGAACCAATTGGCATTTACTACACAGTTAAAAGCACATTTTTTGCTCAGGGCATATTGAAGGTAGTTCTAACTGAGAGAAGGTTTAATGGTTCATATTAATATAAGATATTATAAAAGAAAATATGATTTATGTAATTGTGTGTAAATATGTTCAAGAAAATGATTTATTATATGTGCACCGATTATAACATCGAATATGAAACAATTTTGAACATTTTTTGAACATTACTGTTAGAACAGTTATATGTAAACTGCCTACAAACCTCTAACTATTTCTTTTTTGTGTGTTGGGTGTATATGAATTAATGAAAATCTCAAACATTTTCCCAGCAATATTTATATTTAAAAAGTATCGCTGGGCGGTGGTGGTGCACGCCTTTAATCCCAGCACTTGGGAGGCAGAGACAGGCGGATTTCTGAGTTCGAGGCCAGCCTGGTGTACAGAGGAGTTCTAGGGAGCCAGGACTACACAGAGAAACCCTGTCTTGAAAAACAAAACAAACAAACAAAAAAAAAGCATTATTCTGGATACAATGCTCAGAAAAAACTTTCAAGAGACAAGTTCAAATTGATGGTTTGAGAAAGAGTAGAGTAGTCTAGGATTAGATGTGGAGAGTTAAGATGAATGACATATGGAGGTATTGGGATTTCAAAGTTATCTAAGAAATGATAATACTTACATAAAGATCATGTGATTAAAATATGCATTCTGGCACATCCAAAAGACAGGCACAAATTCTAACCAAAGAAAACCCAAGCCTGGAGAAAGGGAAGGATAAAGTCCTGCCCCTGAACAAAAGAACATGATAATTGCAGTTGTTTGCTGTTGGAAGAGGAAAAATCAGTTTTCTTGAAAGGAATGATACGGAGAGTATATCAACCCTCCCTCAAGATAGGGCACAAGATCAAGAGTAGCTGGTAAACACAATATTGCTCTGTATTTTGTGTGTTTCACTTGTGTTTTTATAGTGTGTTTTTATTTGTTTTGACTTTTGTTATTTATTATGTTTCCTGGTCATTATTTGAGAGAGAAAAGTATCATGATGTTTGAGTGGGTAGAAAGAATGAGAAGTTATGGGAGTACTTGGGAGTTAGTTAAGAATATGATCTATATATTTCATGAAAATGTTAAATATTTTAAAATGTAGTAAATACATGAGAAAATATATACTAGAAAAGGATGGAAATAATATAAATAAAACAGACTCATTCCGTAATAATGTTTATATGATAAGTATATTAAATCAAATGTAGGTTCACGATAATTAGTTTAAAATATATAAAAATGTGTAATATAAAAATAAAATCAATATAAATATATATGCATGTTCAGAACAATGATATAAGAAAAGTTGCTTAAATATTTCAAGTGTATCATTATGTATTTTAATCAGTTTTAATATATATATTTTGTTAAAAGCACATAATCTCTACTTTTTGAAACATAATCTTCTAAAAATATGGTACTTTCTTTTATTTTCCATAATATTTCCTACAGTCTGATCTAATGTTATAGTTTCATGGTGAATAGATTCAAATTATTCCACTTAATTGATTTTATTGTCTGTAAAATAACAAATATAATTAAAAAATTATTCTCTGAGGGATTTCTGACATCTGGTAAAGTCTGAGAAAACTCTGCCAGAGAATGCAGCCTTCTCTAAATCTTAAGAGTTTGTAGTATCAACAGTTCAGTTCAATTTTTCAGAAACAATTTTTCAAGAAAAGAGCTCTGAAATAATTTTACTCTGTTGGGTAAATACTTTGCCAAATAATCATGCTTCTAATTGTGTTCAGTGTTGTTTCTTCTCACACAATGAATAAACAAATCCCAATGAAAAAGGAGCCCAAGCCAGTATTTTTCATCCTAAGCTAAAAAATTCACTTTTACTTTATTTTTTTAGAAACATATTGGGTTTTTAAAATTCAGTGTATTTAAGTTGGAAAAGTAAAAACAAGCAGATACAAATTTTTAAATATTTCAATTAAAAATTCATAATATTCTGAGGAATACACAGTGAAGTTTCAAAAAGTATTTAGTTACAATGATTTCTAAACCATTGGTGAATATTTTAGTCATTTCTATTTATAAAAGTTGGCATTTTGCTGAATACAAAAAAAATGATTTTAAGTTTTTTAAAACTTTAACTTACATCTTAATTCTCTTCTACTTTATGTTTGTGTTTGTATACAGGTAGAGAAAGCAAGATAAAGAAAGAGGAGAGAGAGAAGGGGGGGAGATGTTTTTGAAATAGGATCTGCTTAGCCTGTAATCTAAAATAAAATATATTTTATTAGCCTGTAACCTAAAATAAAATATATTTTACTTTATGCATAAACTAGTATCAGTATTGTTTCAAGGAAAATAAGTGTATGACCAGGTGTACAGCTCAGTGACAAAATGATTGACTAGTATAACTGAGGTCAAACCTCTTGCTTCAGTGATTGGCAGCACTGTGTGTGTGTGTGTGTGTGTGGTGTGTGTGGTGTGTGTGCGCGCATGTGCTTGCATGTGTGTGTGTGTATTACAGTCTATTATTTAATACCTCTCATGTAAGAGGCTGACAATTGCCTATAACTCTAGTTTCAGGGAAGGACATGTAGGTTGTCACATGGGGATTCTTATGATACTGTTTTTTGAACACATATATAAGATTCTCAAAAATAGGCAAAACTTGAAAATATAGCTTGACATTCTCAAAAATAAGAAAATCAATAAAATTCAGCTCAGTGATTATTATTTCTCTTAAATTCTTTCTTTTGGGACTACAGTGTTTGCTGAGCAGTAAAAAACACTGGCTGGACTTCTATTGAGTCTGCGTTTGATTGTTAGCACACACATGGCTCTAAGCTGCTGTAACTCCACTTCCAGAAGAAAGAGTGGACTCTTCAGCCCTCTTCAGAAACTGTAAAAATGTGGTCACACTGTGTGACCCAAGCTGCCATCCCCCTTGCATCTTCTTTCTGAATAGATCTTGACTATTGGTGTTAAACCAGTGCTTCAACATGCCCAACCTTCAGGTTTAATTTTATTTAGATTACTCTACCTAAGAATACTTCGAATAAAATTAAATTTCTTATAATAAAATTTGTGAAGAATTAGAATAGATAACCTTTGTAAAAAATAATTCCCTGAAACAATGACAAAGGTGTAAAGGTTATTATTCTTGAATTTTAAAGTAACATGAATCCTATTATATTTCCTGCACAAACTGTATGATTACACATTATTTTCCTGTTTTCTACTGCCCTTCAAGGGATGAACACCTAAGGAGCACCAAACGAACCATGGAATATTGGTTTGAAAATGCGATTTGCAAAATAACTGTATCATAACATTCTCCATCACCACCCTAAGCCAGAGTGCTGTGACTTCTACTAGTCAATTGACTTCTATTAGTCAATCTGAGAACTCATGTGTCATCAAGTAGTGTATTCTTTAAAATAAATAGCATGATGTTGATTTTCAAAACATGAGTGCACAGGTAGGTTCTACACAAAGAAATTTCTCTGTGCATTTATTCAACATCAGATGACAATGAGTAAAACATTCAAGTTTTACCAAAAACATATTTGGTGCTTTAAAGAACTATTAGAAATATATCACCGAAAACGAAATGTTAAGTAAATTTGGAAAAGCATCTAAAAACAAAGAAAAAAGCAAATGGAAACAATAGCTAAACAGAAACAAAAATTAAATACAAACCCAACAAATCAAGCAGGAGCCGAACAAGAATGTCCAAGGAAAATCACTTTTCATGGAAACAGCATGCTTAGCAAAAAGGAATATATGGAGGGCTATTTAAAGATATTTTCTTTGTTTACAATAGTGAATTGATAGGTTCTAAACATAAACAAAATCATAGCTTTGTCAATCAAAATGCTGAACTGATTAAGTCACTTGAGAAATAAACAATACTGAAACCAAGTAACTCAACATCTGTGGTGCAAAGATAGAGACAGAAAAGCTGCCAGTCCTCTGGCCCAGAACACTGAGTACTTTTGGGTCTATATTTTTAGTGGTACTATAGAATAGATTTCCATAATTCCTTACACAATGGGCTAGAAATAAAAACAAAAACCCAAGGCCAAAAACAAAGAATCTGATAGGCAGCAGATGTCCTGAGATGTATGAGAAAGGCAGATGGTAGCAGTATGTGAATAACAAAGGAAGTAAGGATGTAAAGATGAAAGGGATATCAAGAACCATTGTTTAGAAGGTAAGGAAAGTTTCTCAAATAGAAAAAAAAAAATACAACTTTGCTGATAGAGAGATGATGTGAGAGATTAAATAAGTAGAATGGCTCAGGTGAGCAAGCAAGCAAGAAAGAAGATATCAGATATACTGGTAGAAAGAAAGAATGAGAATAAGAGGAAGAAATGGAAGGAGAAAGGAGGGAGAAAGACAAATTTATCAAGAAACAGACAAGAGTGTGCATTAATTTCTGGAAGGAATTGCAAAAGCAGGATATAATTTTGGCTGTTGTAAGTCTTAACGTTCAAATCACTAGCTATAGAATAATCAATATGGTCCATTGAATAATGGAGCGAAATATCTGTCTGTGGTACATATTGTTACATAACAGCTTACATAACATAAATACATCTTCATAAAAAAATCCACCTTACACTTGTTAAGAGAACATAGTGTGCATAAATATGTAATATTACCCATGACTGCAGTATCCTTTCCTCTAATCTCTATTGGGTTTGATTATCTTGTATCATAAAAGATATAATTTTTTATTATTTTCTAAAATAATTTTAATAGTTTTTAGCTGAAAGTATTTGAATAAACAAATCTAGCTTAAAAGTTAAAAATAATATGAATATTTAAGTTCTTGTGATGGTCACCCAGTAAGAATTTTATAGTTTAAGGCAGAATTTTAAGAATGATTCTCTCATTTTTTTCCTCATAAGTAGCATCCATGGAAGAGTTTGTCCTAACACAGGCAACTTTACCTTTTGTGTCGTTCTTATGGTTTGCATGTAGATGTACTAGAAATATCTACATGTTTAATGTTCTAAATATATTTGTGTACTTTTAAAAACCTTTTTCATGACTCCCATGTAAACAGCATTTCTATTATCTACTTCATCTAAAGTGCCAATAGCTTCACTGTGTAAAACTCTGAACAAGCATGATTTCAAAATCATAAAAAGAATGAAGTTACTCTATATTAAAATGAACTATACTGGTAGTATAAAGACTGAATTGCCCATCATTACATTACATCTCCATTGTGATATGGCACATGGCAGTGGACTAATAATTTTATCTGAAATCATTTCTTTAGATATTATACTTTATTATCACAGAAAATTGGGCCTACTAATTTTCAACCCAGCTATGTGTAAAGTGCATTTCACTCAAAAGATATTTTCCCACTACATTGCATATTTAGCTATCTTCATTACCTCTATTTGAAAAGAAGGCTCAAAAGTAGGACAATTACACGGTTTATGCATTGAATAACTTTCTGAATACAGTCATTTTCTGATACTAAATTAATTTTGTGTTCAGTTTGCAGATACAAGCTATTAGTATAATTTGGTATTTATAGTTGTTTAAGAAAGCTGAATTTTTACTAGAATGCTCTGTAGGACATATCTGTATTTCATCATGATAAATTACTCTATAAGACATATAATTAGTTGTTTTTGAAAAAATCAGTATGACTTTAAAATATGTTTTACATGCAAACATTCAGATAATATAAACTTTAATTTAATAATGGCTGGAATCAAAGCATAGGCAAATATATTAACCTCCCAAACATTAGAGTTTTTTTCTTGAAAAATCCAGTAATGCCTTAAAAGTTCAGACAAAAATGAAGTTTTATGTATTCTTTAATGAGGTTCAAAATATTTTTTGTAATTATAAGCATTATATATTGTATTTTGTAGATGATAGCTAATAATAGCTCCTTGAGAAGAAGGACAACAGTCTCATATTTTTCAGGTTACGCGATCTGTCTAAACTTGCTTTGCTTATCTGGAAGACAAATGGTTAGTGAAACTGATTTAAAATTAAAGTGTATTTTGGTCATCAATAAATCCCAGAGGTGTTACTCTACACCCACAACCCTGAGACACCTTGCCTGCCATTCTTTTTCTGGGGAATCATGTAAACATGAGGCATGCAGTTCATGTTCTAATGAGTTTATTCTCTCTGGAGTTGTCACTTCACTACTTCAAGCAACAAGAGGAAAGAATAACAAAGATAAGTCTAAATTTCCTTTTTTTTTTTTTTTAAATAATTGTATCCCTGCAAAACTATACACTGTAAAATATTACATCTCACAATTCAGAAACAAGTCAAAGGTTAAAACTAATTTTAAAGAACACTGGGAATTATAATCTCTGATATTACTTAAGTATTCAGCGAAAATCAAAATTTGTTTCTCTTCTCATACTGCAAAGAATTGTTTCTGATACAATTGTTGATAAGTGAATTAATAATATGAAATTATATTAATTGAGTACACAAGCTTATTACAAAATATAGTGTAGTATATAAAGTAATTCTAATACTTCTAAAGGTGTTTATTAATATATTTATGTCAGCATTATCTTATGTGATTATACATATGCATCATAATAAAATGTCATATATAATATAATTCAAACTTTAAAAATTGAATGAAGTGTATTTTTTTATGGTATCCACAGAAAATCATCCTGTTGATCATGTGTTGAATACCTTGTTCCAAATACAGCAATGTTTAGACGTGAATTACTGGGACATGATTGACACAGGGCCTCCAAATTTTTCAAGGAACGATTTCCTTTATTTGTTGATAAGCTAACATGAGTTTTATCGTTAGAGTCTTATTGGATAAACCAAGCATTTGTCGGGCATAGGTGGGAGAGGAGATCCTTAGTGCCATGAAGGCTGAACACGGAGTGAGGGGGAATTCAAGGGTGGGGAGGTGGAAGTGGAGGTGGTAGGTGGGGGCACATCCTCATAGAAGCAGGAGGAGTGGGGGATGGGATAGGAGGTTCCTGGGTGGTGGGGGGGATGGGGTAAGGGGGTAAAATCTGAAATGTAAATATAATATCCAATAAAAAAGACAACAAAAAAGAAAGATGATTTTTTTCCCTCAACCCTTCTTTCCTTATATTTTTCCTGTACACATTTTGAAACCTGAAAATATAGACTATTTGCCAGGAAAAAACCCAAGCAGTTAATAAAAAGTGTATAAGTATGTGTATGATTACTTTATATGGTGATGGATTACTTTTTACACATGACAAAATCCTTCTTATACTGAGAGTGTTTCTTATTTTCAGGCCCTAAGGAAGTAAGTCAATGTTAAAGTTTGTAGTGGCAAAAGAACTAATCATGCCTATTACCTGTCAGTGCCCATGAAATTGATGACCTCAGTTTGACACTATAAACTGAGTTTTCCCAATAAAACTGGAAAGCAAACTCTTCTTTAGTTGAGTCTCAGATGACTCCCTCAACATCACTTTAAGTATAGATTCTATATGTATATCTATCTACATCTCTCTCTCTCTCTCTCTCTCTCTCTATATATATATATATATATATATATATATATATATATATATATATCATCTATCTGTATCATCTATATCTATATGTATAATTTATCTATCTATATTTGGTTTATCTGAGATAATGTGTATACTGTTTTGACCTGCTAAAAATGTCATAGCCTTGCCATAGAGAACTTAAAGAACTTTAAAAATATAAGAAATAATTCCTATTATACTTTATTTGACAAGTTAATAAGTGTTAGAATCTTGTAGATCTAAGCTTAACACATTGTTTATGTGCTTCTGTTTCTCTTCAGGTATAAGTTGTTTAGGTAATAGGCTACACGTACGGACTTGTTATTTAGTGTACACTGAGTTTGAAGCAAAGGAACTGAATGTTTGAGAAAAAGAAAATTAGCTGTGGGATTTAAGGTGGAAAAAAAAATCCCCACAGAGGGTGAGGGACAAGGAAAACATTATCTTCGTTCAATATAGGTCCAGAAGTTTATTGAAGCATAATCATGAAAAGCATAATTAATGAAAAGGAGCTGAGAAATCTAAGGAGTATTGGTCTCTGAGATAGCTGGCTGAGCCAGAATCAGTGGCAGCTTTGCATGCATGAATGATAGCATGTTACTGTGTGAGCCTGTGAAAATATTTCAGGAAGTGTGCTGAAAGTGTAACCTGCTAATGAAAGCAAATGCATACAATTCATGGCAATGCTAATTAGTTTCTGATGAATAAAGTTTATATAGAAATACTTGTGGGAAATAATTGAGCCAACAAATAAATGTTCCATATGTCCAGCATCCAAAATATGTGATGTCTCTAAAAATTTTACTGTCTAGAAATATCATCAAGTAATCGCAATAGCTTGGTTTATTTTGGAGTCCTCTATCTCATTAAGGGAACTGAGGTTTTTCATTTAATAAGCTGCACAGTTAAAGACTAGTGTGCTGCACTCACTTGGGTACCTAGTGTTAAACTCCCCTTTTATACATTATTTATTCAAATTTGCTTACCAACTAGTGGTTATTCATAAGGCTTTTTTGTGTATCTTTAGTTTGGATAAGATCCCACATCTCCATTTCTAAATACCCCTATTACCATTTAAACCTCATATGCTGAGTACCCTTTCAGACTCCTCTCACTTTGGAAGATACAACCTAGTGGTATCCATGCATCTTTTTCATAAATTGTTCACTTTTTGTTAAGCCTTTCATTATCTCCTTATTTACACATTCCTACGTATCCCTTCAAGCTTTACCTTTCTGTTTTTAGTTTTCCTCATATCTGCTTTTATTTTGTTTATATTATATTGTCTCCAATTCATTAAAATATCTGACTGTGGTAGCCTTTTTGTAGTTTCCTGGATTCCACATGTACTACATTGTAAACATAAAAGACTTTTGAACCTAATATCTACATATGTGTTAGAACACAAAATGTTTGTCTTTCTGAACCAGAGTTACTTAACCCAGTATAAATGTTTTCCATAATCTATCCATTCCTGGGAAAATTATTGTTATTTTTGGACATTTGCTCAGAAACAGTACAAGCTTTCTCATTTGGAACTTACAGGTTTAGGTGATGAGAACCTTCCAGAGAGATCTCTAACATAGTTGCACTGGTTTGAATACCTGATAAATATGTGCAATGACTTTTCTTGTAGCATATTGATTCTTCAATTTGGGATATTTGGTTTCTGATGATGGCAATTCAAACTAGCTTTAAACTACATTTTTTGATAGCTAAAGATATTGAACACCTTTAAAACTGTTTACTCTCTATAAGTATTTCTCCTTTTTATACTTTTTTGTTCAGATTTATTGCTCATTTTTACAAAATGGGTCAATTATTTTTTTCATATTTAGGTTTTCAGTTTTTCATATATTCTAGTCTGATAGCTCACACAGATATTCTGTGGGATGTCCCTTCTGTGGGATGTCCCATGGTTGATTTTTCTACTGCTCTACAAAAGCTTTTTATGTTCATGAGTTTCATTTGTTTGTCAGGTGATTATTTCCTTTCATCTGGAGTTCTATTTAGGACATCTAAAAATGTCTACAAGTTTTAGTCTACTTCCTGCTATTCTCCTTACAATTTTGCAGAATTAGTTGTAACAATGAGTTGTGCAGGTTGAAAAGTAAAGGGAAATTTCTTTCTTTCTTTCTTTCTTTCTTTCTTTCTTTCTTTCTTTCTCTGTCTGTCCGTGTCTCTGTCTCTCTCTACTTTTTTCCTTTCTATGATGAAATGTAGTATTTCAGAGTCATTTGTTCATGATGTTTTTATTTTCTCCTGTTTAACATTTACCTAACTTTGGGTATCTGTAATTTTGGAATATATAATAGGGAAAACAATTCTATTACTTTTAGCTAGGAATATGTCTTTATTCTAATACTATGCTGTTTGTGTTATTATGTTTGTGTCAAATAATTGAAAACTACAACTGAACCCATTGAAGATATTAATAGATTGTGAGGAGCACGGCAAAAGTGGAGCACTGCACCAATCGATGTGCAGACAGTGTACCATTTATGGCTCAGATAACACCATAAAAGAGTGGGTAGAAAGATTGCAAGAACCAGAATACCAGGGAGACTATTGTGAAACAATACATCCTAGAAATGGCTACATAGTAAGATGAGAATAATTTCGGTGCCATTGTTTATATTAAAGTTGAAAGAGAAAAAGTTTATAGGGTCAAACCTTTAAATAAAGAAATAAAGATTGGTAATCCTTGAAACTATATTCAAAGTTCTAATAAAACAAAACCAAAAGGTAATATTTATGTACCATTGTGCACAATGATAAGTAGTTATCTATCATCTATCCATATTTACTATATCTATAACTATATCTATATCTATCTATATACACATGTATGCCATCTATCTCTATCTTTATACTATCTGTCTTTCTAAATTTGTTTATTTATATTCACATTTATACATACCTATCTATAATTATATCTATTTATCATCTCTTATCACATATATATCACCTATGTATTATCTCGCCACCTATTTTTTATTATCTACTCTCTATAATCTATCTTTTATCTATAATATATTATAAAACAAATTAAAAGAGATTATTAGTATGAAATTCAGAAGCATAGGAGGGTAGTTTAGAAGATAGTAGGTAAGAGTGTCTACAGAGAAAAAAGACAGGGAAAGTGATATACTTCTGTTTTAGATAAAAAAAATGTAAAAATCAAGTATGATGGTAATATTCACAATATTTTTTACATTTAAAATTTCCATTTGTATTCTTACATATAAATATTGAGATTGATTTTTGTTTTCTTTGAAAGAGGCTCTGTAATTTTTACTGGAATCGCTTTGTAGCTACAGATTGCTATTCGTCGTGTGGCCATTTTCACAAGATTGTTTCTCCTAATACTTGAGCATTAGAGACAATTTCATATTCCTGTTTCTTCCCTATTTCTTCCTGCAGTGTCTTAAAGTTTCATCATAGATTTCTTTCTTCACCTTGTTTGTTTTGTTTAATAATCAGTGCCTCTCATTGGTACCTAATGTGTACTTATTTTATACGTTACTGAAAGTGTATACTGGTTCTGAGTCTGTTTTAATTTTAGGTGGTGTCTTATATACAGAATAGTATCGACATGACAAAATACATTGACTTCTTTTCCTACTTACAATTTTTTAGTTTCCTTTTTATTCTACATAAATCTTCAAGCACTATACAGAATACTGGTAGTAAATGTGGACACACTTGACTTTAGTGGGGATATTTTGAGTCTCTCAATCAACACTTGAGATATACACTATGTATGATAGGACTTGAAGGGAAAATGAGAGAGCACTTTTCTTTAAGACAGAAAGTTTATCAAGATGTGAGACAGTAGGATGTTCTAGGGGGAGGTGAAATACTCTTCTTCATGGAAGCTACAATAATACAAGAACTGAGAAAGTCAAAATAGCTGCCAAAAGACCTGGAAACTAGCACAATTCTCTAGGGCCCTCTCCACACAAGGCGGGTAGGCATGAGTGAGTGGGTGGAGGTAGGGAAGCACCCTCATAGAAACAGGGGGAGAGAAGAAGGAATAGGGGTTTCCAGATGGGAAACCAGGAATGGAGATAATATTTGAAATGTAAATAAATAAAATATAGAATAAAAAAGTCTGTAAGCAGGGGAAACCAAAAAGGAGATAACATTTAAAATATAAATAAATAAACTATCCAATAAAATAAAAGAGTCTATAAGTAGGAAATCCCATTGAAAGACATTCTCCATTAAGCCAAGCTGCAAAGAATTTCTCAGACAATCTGAGTAGCCTGGAAAAATTGAGTTCTAAATGCCTGGTAGATACAGTGGCCAGATTTGGGGCTTCAGAAAGACTCTGACCAGCTAAGGAACATGAATAGGGCACTGTCTAAATAGCTGAGCTGCCTATAGTCTATACAGTGTGCTCCAGCTGTCATTCCTTGATGAGCTATCATTTATTCTGTGGTTAGCTTTGTTTATGTGGTTGTTTTTGAATCATTTTTCCCCATAAGTAGTCCTCAATTTCATTTCTTAAGGAAATCCCAAATAAAATGTATTGGTTCATTATTTAGACATTGGTATGATTACAAACAGTTCTGTGTTTGCATAAGTAAGCATGTATGTGTTTCATCTCTAGGTAGTCTGTACACAGCAAATAGATATGCTAGAACTACATTGTGTAAATACATGAATAATGGAGGAAAGTTGTATTAATGTTGTATTAAATGTTGTATTAATGTCTTTATGCAGCCTAAACCATAATTTAGGTACCATGCATACCACATTGGTCAAAGACATCCAACGTCAATTAAACATAGTAATTCCTCTACAGACCTGCTTACTGGTCAGTCTTGTCTAGGTAATTCCTCAATGTAGGCTTTCTCTCTGAGATATTTCTTAGTCTTGTCAAGTTGAAAATTAAAGCTAACTAGAACAAAGCCTGGACATTCCCATGAGATAATACTGAGTGTTTCTACTTCCTAAATGGTTTATTACAGATGACTCACACTGACATCCCCAAAGACACCATGTCAAAGTTAAAATTTGAGGGCTTTTTAGATCACTGATCAAAAATTCCTGGTAGTATTATGTAATTCTCATTTTGGCAAGTCTTCTGCTTGGCTGTGACAGACATATTTGGAAACTTCTGAGGTAATGTAATGATTTATAAGCCACCCTGAAGTATGCCTGGCTGCAAATATTAAGGAAGAGAAAAATTTGACATCTTCTCAATGTGAACATGAAGAATAGAGATGGGACATATTTAGTTTATAGTAATTATAGTTATCAATCTCTATATACTACTTTATTTATACTCAGAAGTATTCTTTGTACTCTGCATTGCATATGTAATTAATTATACAAAAGAACTAATCTGTATTTTAAGTGGTAGTGCAGCCTCCAGATTTAGAAAAAAAAAACTAGATATATCATGTTAAATAACATGTGTGACATCTTGTAACAATTTGCTTTCTTTCTTACATGTTTCATATCTTTAAATCAAATTAGAAATATATTATTTCACTATATCTCTACCTCAGGTTGTAAGAAGCTCTGTAGACCTGACTGTCATTTTAGAGCTATGCTGACTGCTTTATGTGTTTGTCCTGAAGTCAAAAGGGCAATGTGAGAACTGCCCTCATTTGTCCTGGATGATACTTCTAAATACTCACTGGAATAGATGGATTATAAGGGATTTTGGAACAAACCCTGTTCTAAGTTTTCTCATTTATGTGAGGCTCAGAAAGTTAATACTTGACACAAATGTCAGCATCGGAGCTTGAAATAAATGTCTGACCTCCAAAAAATAGTTTTTCCACAATTCACCCTACTTCTTCAATGCAAGTATATTCAGATGAGAACACTCATGCTATGCTTAATTTCTCTTTGATCCGGCTTGCTATTAATCCATGACTGAAAGGCTAATTTTCCAGAAATATGCCACCCCCAAATTTCTTCCTACACACCGGTGTCAGAGTAATCTAAAGAAAATGCACAAGTGATCACGTTATTCCTCTGATTCAACCTCCTTTATCATCTCCTACCGCTTACAGCTGTGTGTGTTCCTATTTTTAGTTTCACCAGAGAAAAAATTATAAGGAATTTTATATAATCTGTGAGATAATTGTGCAAAGTCTCTCTCTTTCTCTTAGCTAGTCTCCACTTCCTATACTATTCTACATACAAAGTTGGTCAACTGATTACATCTTATGTGTAGAATGCTAATGAAAAGAATGATAAGAATTTTCATCCAATTGAGGTTTGCTCAGGCAATGGATTCCGCTATTTATTCCCAGTACTTTCCCTCTGATGACTTCAAACTGTATCCGAATAACATTGGTGAGGCCTTTCCCCCCTCTAAACACACATGGAACTACTCAGGATCATCCTTTTATTCTTTTTTTTTAAATTAAGATTTCATTACAGATGTATTTACCTTCAGTAGCCACTTATATTATCTTAACATTGTTATTCTTATGATCTGTGAAACTAATATACTTTGTCAATATTTCACATTTTATCTGAAACTTACTGGTCATGATTCCAGTGAATATAAGATCTTGATTGAAATGATGACACTCATCGTCATGTCCATATCCACTATTCAAAAGAGCAAAATTACAGAATGGTAACTGTTTGATCCTTCACACTAAAAGTATTTACTTGTTTGTATGCAATTACTAATTAACCAAATTTGAAATGTGTTTAATCTAACACACACACATATAAAAATGTCTTCTTAAAATTTGTTGAAGCATATGAAAACATTATTAGAAAACATGAATCTAGCTTTTCAGAGATATCAGGAATTACATCCTTCATTTGGATACCCTAATGGAAGTTTGGGATGATTCAGGAGACTATATTTATATTTTCAATATGCAATTATGTTCTCCACTTCACTTGGTTTCTTTTGGTAGTAAACATTGTAAGTATGTGAGCCAAATTAACCAAGGTAGTCATTAGTGTATTGCATGCAAGACACCATTTGCTAAATGGCCGAGCAGTCTCAAGGATAAACATTTTGCACTAAAAAACTAATTTACTTACCGAAATCAATACCTATAACTTCTTGGTTTCTAAGTGGGTTATATAATATAATCTTAATGAGTTGTAGAAATGCAATCACCACTGCGTATCATGGCTGTCCTTAATAAAAGCAATACTTAGCTATAGAACTAGGTTTTGTTTGAATGACTTTCACACATCAATTTTAAGTATAACCTAAGAAAAAGTGCTAAGTATAATTATTAAGAAGAAAGAAATATGAACAGTTCTTAACTTTTGTACCCCAATTTCTATTAATTGTACATAAACAAAGATCACAATGTTTTCAACAGAAGCTATTGGACTGAGCATGGGGTCCCCAACAGAGGAGTTAGAGAAAGGACTGAAGGAACTAAAGGGGTTTGCAACCCCATAGAAAAAGCAACAATATCAACCAGACTTCCCAGAGCTCCCAGGGAACTAAACCACCAACCAAAGAGTACACATGTGGGGATCCATGGCTCTCTGCATATGTAGCAGAGGATGGTATTATCTGGCATCAGTGGGAGAAGAGGCCCTTGATCCTGTAAAGGTTTGATACCCCAGTACAGGGGAATGTCAGGGCACTGAGGCAGGAGTAAGTGGATTGGCTTGGGAGCACCCCCATGGAAGCAGAAGGAGGAGGGAAGGAGGAAGGAATAGGGGCTTTGTGGAGGGGAACTGGGAAAAAGAATAACATTTGAAATGTAAATTTAAAAATCCAATAAAAATACATAATAATAAAAAAGAGATTGAATGGGACACTCTTTTCTATTTTATGTAATCTAGTAACTACAGTACAAAGAATCTATTTACTATTATTGTGAGTTCTCAGTAGTTGTCTGTAGATGTATTGACAATGACAGCAAAAACTTACAGATGTATGTCCATGTTTCCATTTGTCAATGAGCTTAAATAGCAATATTGTTTTTTATTGTGTAGAGACACCAAGGGTGAAGGGCCACAATATAGTCCTGCTTGTCATAAAATTTATATTTAGAATGACCAGGGTATAGTCATGTAAGTTAAATACATGCTTATAATTATTTCTCACAAAAAATAAATTAGCACAACATATCCATTATAGACACAAGTCAGACACAAAAAATAAATTTTAATTAATTTAAATTAGTATTGTATTAATTGAAATTTTTGTCCAATGAACGATTATAACTAGTTGCTAGAAGCATTTGGACTGGCAAAAAGAATGTGTTGGCAAATCTAATTCACAGTTGGCATCTACAGAGAAGTTGGTCTTGCTTTCTTCACATATCTATTAGTCAAAGAAGAAAAGAAAGATGTGTAAAACAGATTACATTACAAGAACGATTTAGTGACCTCTATCCTTCTTAGTACTGATCTTGAATTTATGCCATGGAGGACATTTGTAACTTGTATGTTGAAAAACTGTAAGAGAGATTGACAAATATGCATACACCATGAAGGAATGCATCTGGCCATATTCTTTACAAGGTAGAAACAAGGTGAGTTGCCGATTTCACCATTTTCATAAATTATTGTTAAATCTAAAATAAAAAGTAATGTAGTTTAACACTCGTGACTCACATGTGCTCTGTCCATATTCAGTTTTAGTTTTCTTAAGTTTCCCTCTGCCTCACCTGCCTTTGTGTACAGATTGCTGAGAATGCTGTGTACAAGCTGCATGTATTAAGCTTACTCACCCCATAGATTCTCTGTCCAGCTTAATAGGCAATGTGAAGATGAGTCGTTGTTTGGCATTTCCTAATTTATTCTCCATTACTTTATACATAGTTTTAACAGTATGTGTTCTATTGAATTTACATATTTTATGTTGATAAATAAACTCCAGAACATTTTCAAGTTGAATGATAAGTCCAGATATTATTAGATATCAAGAAACCTCATGATCTGGACCTTTTCTGTGCACATTTCACTGACGATTATTGACACCAGTTTCCTCCTATAATAGCCCAATAATTTCTCCTTATGACCTTCAGTGCATGTTCTTTCCAAAAGCTGTAACCTCTTCTACAATCCTCAGTGAAGTGACAGGGATCAGCTCTGTAGAGCACTTTATTTGGTAACTTTTCTTTTTTATTAGTGACTTCTCTGTTGTTGTAATAAAATATGACAAAAAATAACTTAAGGAAGAAAGAATTAATTCCAGTTTACAGCTCCAGAGGAATAGACTTCATCACTGGGGAAAACAAAAGCCATGCCAATAGGATCAAGAGGATGACTAATCATGTTCCATCTGCAGAGAAAGCAAATAGAATGGGAAGAAATTGGAGGATGATATAAAACCTAAAATCTTATCCCTGGTTCTGCACTTTTTCCAGGAAATGTCTACAATCAAAAGTCAATATAACTCCCAGAAACTGAGCCATTAATTGGAAAGAATTGTTAAATACAGAGGCCAGTTGGGGACAATTTTTATTCAAACTAACGTGCTTTGTCTTTATTTTTTAAAAATAAATTACAGAAAACTAAATTAGAAAAATATACCACCATCAGTAGAAATGATTAATCAAAGGAGAGTTTTATTTAAATGGGGGAATGGACAGTAGTGGGTGGGGGTGTTCACCCAAAGGAAGAAAGTTGTATGATAAACTAAGATTAGCCCAATTCAACAGATGATTGAAGGGGTAGAAAATTCATATGATAGGGGGAGCTTATGGAGGTTAGATTATTAATGTAGTGAAGAGGATTGAAGAACATATAGCAGTTACTGACTGAATTATATCAATTATATGAGGTATTTCTTTTTCTTTTTTTTATTATTATTATTATTATTATTATTATTATTATTATTATTATTATTATTATTCTTTAATCTTTTTTTTACAGTCCAGGTGTTATTGCCCTCCCTGTTTGCCCTAGGGCAGTTACTGATCCCATTCCTCCTCCCTGTTCTCCAAGAGGATATCCCCACCCAACCCCCATCCCACCAGACTTCCCCACTTCCTGGGGCCTCCAGTCTCTTGAGGGTTACATCTTATCTGACTAAACCCAGACCCAGCAGTCCTATGCCATATTTGTGTCGAGGGGCGGGGGGGGGGAGAACTCATATTAGCTGATGTATGATGCTTAGTTGGTGGCTCCATGCCTGAGAGATCTCCAGGGTCCAGGTTAATTGAGACTGCTAGTCTTCCTATTGGGTCTACCTCCTCCTCAGCTTCTTTCAGCCTTTCCCTAATTCAACCATAGGGGTCCCCAATTTAGTTTACAACCACCTATATTTTTCTTCCTTTATGAAGATGTGTGTTCTGAATAATCAAGGATATTAATTCAACAAAAATGAAAAGAAATTCTGTAAATCACATTTCTTGGCTTACTTTTGAGAGCTTTGCCTGAGAATATTATCCAAGGAGGGAAGATCTTCCCTAAAAATGGGCAGAGCCTCTCAATGAAATGAGAACTAGTAAAAATTAAAGGATAAAAGGAGGGAACAAATAAGCATTGGCTTTTCTTCTGTACCTGCTCTTCACCATGGCATAAAATTTCCTCCACAACATACCTTGCCCCAGTTAAGAACATATGCATATCTTCTGGGTATATGCCCAGGAGTGATATAGCTGGGTCCTCAGGTAATGCTATATCCAATTTTCTGAGGAACTGCCAGACTGATTTCCAGAGTGGTTGTACCAGCTTGCAATCCTGGAAATTTTAGGGCAGGGAGGTGAGAGTGGGCGGTGGTTGGGCCACATCCTCATAGAAGCAGGGGGATGGGCGATGGGATAGGGGGTTTCTGAGTATGTGTGTGTGAAATATGGAAAGGAAATAACATCTGAAATGTAAATAAAATATCCAATAAAAAAAAGAACATATGCACAGCTAAAGAGCAAGCAGTTTAAGGATCTTAACCTCTGGAAGTTTGAGATAAAATCTTTTAAATCTTTATTTCAAGGTGTTTCCTATGATATTTCTCACTGCAGTAAAATAAAACTAAAGAGAAACTCTATTTCAATTGTCTTTTATGGAAGTCAGTCATACTAAAGTCTGTCTGGTTGAATCAAAATGTAAAACGATGCTTCCAGAATCTTTTACGAGACATACTCATATACATTTTCCACTTTCTTTCTGTATTAATTTTTAGTTCCTCTCTCTGTCTCGTTTTTATGTTTCTGTCTTTTCCCTCCCTCTGTTTGTGCATGTGTGTGTGTGTGTGTGTGTGTGTGTGTGTGAGAGAGAGAGAGAGAGAGAGAGAGAGAGAGAGAGAGGGGGGGGGGGGGAGAAAGAGAGGAAGACAGAGAGAGAAAGAGAGAGAACTCATCTTTATAGTACTTAAATTTTTTACAGTGAATCCATAATTTGATTTATAAAATATTAGATATACTTATATAAAATTAATTCCTTTATATTGTATTTGCATGCTTATAGATTAAAAGACTTAAGTAGAAGGGATATTAGATTGCCATTTAGAACTTATTGTACTTCTCCAGGATTAGAACTCCATAAATTCCTCTGACTTAGAAAATTACATACTTGAATCTAGCAAAAAAAAAAAAAATTGATAATATAATTAATATCAGCCTTCTTTTAACCTTGGCAAGTAGAGTTCACAGAAAAAAATGAGCTTAGAATAGAACAGATTTAATTTGTCAAACTTTGTATGGTTTTAAGATTAGGAACAAATGTCTCTAGAGTATGTGTCACAGCTTAACAAATCATGTACAAATGCTGATTCCTCACTTGTTGGTTCTGAACTCTGAACCTACGTAGTGAGAGTGTGTTGTCCTTGCAATTGTCCTGATGCACTTTGAATTCCTGGCATGAACTGTTAGAAGCAGCTGGTCTTCCTGTTCCTATCATCTCAGATGTCCTTCGGGAACACTCATTTATTTTTCCAACTGGACAGTGAATGTCATCCTTCTTCTTTCTCTTCAGCAAGATGTAATTTTATTTGTGGCCATATCTGATATTAACCTACAGTAGGATGGATGTACTGCGAAACGTTAGGGCAATTTCTCATTCTCTTTTTTACACAGAGAATCCTTTCATACAATAATGCCCTTCTTAGGCTGCTGGCTTAAGACACAATAGGAAAATCAGAGGCAACAATTAAAGTTGCTGGGGTGAAGCACCAACTCGTCACATGCTGTATTAATTTTGGGTCACTGCAGCAATATGGTGGCGAAGCAACAGTGTATGATAATGTCGTTTCTTTACAAAAGAGAGTTGAGAAAGATTAATGAGCTGCTGACATTCATCTGAAAGTCACTCCTGAAGTTTGAGATTTGTGTTGTGTCTATTTTTTTCTGTTTCCACTCATAAAATGTTTCACATTATTATTTCTGCCTTGTAATTCATATTTTCATTTTTAGGTGAATAAGGCTACAGAATAGCCTACTTTTCTCACTATTGTTATTTTGTTAACAAAATAATGACAAAATAATATTTTGTTTTTCGGAAACACTTTTTTTTCTCTATTCCTAGATATCTTTATTTGGTGTAAGTTAATTGTTGTTCTGATGGGGCCATCTTTGTAATGGGAGTGTCCAACTGAAGTAACACTTTCTTCAACAAATATCCAATAATTTACCTAGAATTGGTAAATGAATTGATTAATCTTTAACCCCTTCTGTGGTAAAGTTTTGAGTTAGAAAGTGCCTCTCCTATTTTCTAGTACAGATGATAGTGAAAGTAGAGATTATCTAGATTTGTAGCATACTCAATGTTTAATTTAAATAAGTTTTTATTATTTTCTTCTATCTACAATTAAACACTGGTAGTTAGATGAGGCAGTATGAATTTCTGCCTAATTCATCTTTGAAATAAAACAACTTAGTGAAGCTGGAGAGGAGTCTTGGCAGCAAAGAGAATTACAGGTCTCTTGAAGCAGAAAAAATTATATTAGACAGCTCAAAATTCACTCTACTTTCGGGTTTCCTGGTTTCCTCTTCTGGCCTCCACATGTACCTGGATATGTAAAGTGTTCATACGGAAAAACACACACATGCACACACACACACACACACACACACAAGTAAAAAGTACGTTTCTTCTTTGAAGGGCAAAAAGTGGAAATGTACAATTCGTTGTGGACTTTGAAATCTTGTTTTCTTCAAATAAAATTCTTACTTCTGATTTTGTCTATATAAAGTAACAGCTCCCTGACATTCTGCAGACCCCTCCGTACACATGCATGCCCAGGTTCATATCGAACTGATTTTCAATTTCTACCAATTTAAATACATGTATTTTTTTATTTCTGAGAATATAATATAATTACATCATATCATTTTCCCCTTACTGTATAATCACCAAATCCTTTCATATACTTTCCTTAACCTCTTTTAAATTCATGGATTTTCTTCTTATTGAATGGTGATAATTTTGCATATATATATATATATATATATATATGTAAATTAAAATGTAATTGGTCTTAAATTTAACTGTTTGTTACTTGTATGCATGTGTTTAAGGCTGACAATTTGATATTAGATAGCTAATAAGTGTGCTCCTTTTGGGGAACGACTATGTCTCCTATTCTCAAAATCATCTAATTACCTTTAATTATTTATGCAAGGTTTAGGCTTCATGATCTTTTCTCATCCACTTTATAAATGTATCTGCCACAATACGGATTTGGTGAGGGAACTGTTTATTGATGTAGCCATTATATCTGGACTCTACAGCTTCTACATTTTGATTTGTTCTAATTCTCTGTAATGATCTTTCTATTGTCTCAATGAGATATTTGGCCCATGAAGCATTAGCATGAAGCTACACATTATTTTGGCTCATGAGAAATATATATATATATATATATATATATATATATATATATATATATATATAATATGGGGATTATGCTGGCTTTTTGTATTCTGGTTGAAGATTCTTCTCCAAAATTCAGGACATCACTAGCTCTGCGTAGTTTGTGATACAAACTTGATTTATCTATCTTTGAGTTCCTCCTAAGTCCTCCTGTTTCTCTTCAGGAAAAGGGCAGGTCTCCCAAGACTAGCAATCAAACACGGAATATCAAGTTGCAGTAAGATTAGGCACCTCCCCTCATATTAAGGGTTGACAAGGCAACACACTGTAAGGGGAAGGATCATAAAAGCAGGCAGAAAAGGCAGAAAATGCTCCCATTGTTTAGAGTCCCACAAGAAGACTAAGATACTCACTTGTTACATATATGCAGAGGGCCTAGGTCAGTCCCATGCAGGATTTCTGGTTGTTGGTTGAGTATCTCAGCCCCTAAGAGCCCAGCATAAAGGATTCAGTAGGCATATTGTTGTGGCTCCTGCAGTTCTTTCTACCCTTCTTCCACTAGGATTCCCTGAAATCCATCTAAGGTTAGATTATGAATCTCAGCATTAGTTTTTATCGGTTGCTAATTGAAGATTCTCTGATGGCAGTTGGGCTAGGCACCAATTTTGTTTATCTTTCTGGGTCTAGGTTATACCACTTAACATGAATTGTTTTCTAGTTTCATCCATTTTCCAACAAATTTTATGACTTTTTTTTTAACCAGCTGAGTTATACTCTATTATGTAAATATGCCACATCTTCTTTATCCATTCTTCAGTTGAGAAGCATCTACATTGTTTCTAGTTTCTGGCTATTATGAATAAAGTTTCTATGAACATCGATGAGCAAGTATCCTTGTTTTACAGGATATCTGTGAACCCAGAGATTATATACTGGAAAAAAAAAAAAAACCTGTTTCTAGTTGTAGTGTGGTTCATCCCTAACACACACCTTTAATTCATAAGCTTCCTCTTTATTGTAAACAAGATTAAACAAAGTCAATCATAAGTCAAGAGACAGAGCAAGCAACTAATTGACAGGTATTGAACATAGGAAGAAAAAAAAGAGAGAGAATAAGAGGAAGTAATGTAGGTAGATAGAGAAATGCACAGAAAGTAAAAAAAAGGAGGGACATTCAATTTGAGAGGTTTTTAGAGTGTGTGGAGGAAGAAAACCTTCCTTTTGGGATATCATCTGAGGAGGAAAGTGAGCTCGGTACTTTCTCTGGCTCTCTGGACTAACAAACAGGCTTTCACCTCAGCATCTAGTTCTTCAGTTTTTATTGGAAAACATGAATGTTTGATCTTTTTGATAAAAAAAAAATCCTTGTAGTATGATGTGTAGAGTGAAAATTATAAAGGCCATTTTATGAAATATGTGTAGATTTTTCCGCCTTACAGAACTCGGAACTGAAAATAAGATTTCAGGCCTTCACATTCCAGGTGAAGGACACTTGCTGGATTACATTCCCCAAGCCTCACCCAAGGCAGGAAGGCATTCCTGACTACAGATAAAGATGTTATCACCTAGGTGGGGCCATAGCCCTATAGCCGGAAAAAGTGACTCTAGATCATTTGGGCTAGATTCTCTGAAATGTTCCACTGTTCTTGGTTACCCCTCCCTTGGTCTTCCCAGTGCTATGTTCAAAATTTGTAAAACAACCAATCATGTGTAAGCGCGCGAAAATGCCTTCCTCCCCCCACCCCATGCTATAAAAGACCCTTTAACCCACCACACGTGGCCAAAAACCCTGCTCTTGGAGCTAAAGAGCATGTCGTTTTTGACCGCCGGCTCCTCCCCTAATAAACCTCTGCTGATTGCATCCAGGTATGGTTTCTTGTGATTTTTGGGTGGTCGCAATCCGGAAGCTTGAGGAAGGGTCTCCCGAGTATGGGGCTCTTCAGATGAAGTATCCTTTGGGTATATGCCCAACAATGAAATAAATGAGTCTTGAAGTAAATCGATTCTCAATTTCTAATAAACCACTATATTGTTTCCCAAAGTAGCTTACAATTTTGCATACCCACCAGCAAAAGAGGAGTGTTCCCTTTGTTCCAGATACAAAGCAGCATCAGCTGTTCCTGTGTTCTTAATCTTAGCCATTCTGACAGGTATGATAGTATCTTCAAGTCATTTTTACTGGCATTTCCCTGAGAACTAAGGATGCTGACCATATTTTATGAGCTTCTTGTCCATTTGAGATTCTGCTGTTGAGAATTCTGTTAAGATCTGTACCCTGTCCATATTAGTCAGATTATTTAGTTTGTGTATATCTAGTTTCTGGAGTTCATTATACAGTTTTGAAATTAGACCTCTGTCAGACATTGTGTTCTACTGATGTTGTCGAAAAAGAATTTCTTGTTAAAGCATTTTATAGAGTTTAGTATCTTCATTTACATTTATAAAAGAAAACCTACAACTTTTAGTCTGATAACTGGGAAATGACCCACAGTATGTCTATAAATTACAGCACTAGAAATAAGCATTCTTCATCACAGACTATAACATATATTGCATATGTAATATGCATAATTATACTTATAATATATATTATTATATAAATAATTACATGTATGCTACATCCACCTCTCCCTGACACATCAAAGCAAATGAGTCATTCTGGCAATAGGGGCAGAAAAAATTTAGGAGTCAAAGGATGAGGATAACCACAAATCTTCTTGACACACAATGACAGTTTGACATAATAACATACAGAGGTTTCGATAGCAGGCAGAAAAACTATGCAATTCCAAACTAAAGTTAAGAAATTGGGAGATCTGGATAATTTATCATCAGCATTGGTTTTATTTCTAGTCATATTTTCTCTCAACAGGAATGTAAATAAATATGCATGATGATAAGAAACTAATTAAATTGTGAAGACACATTCAGAGGAAATTATGCTTTATTTTAATTCATATACCATAATTTGTTCCAATTTTCCTGGTATTTATTTCTTTCAAAGTCAGATATTAAAGCTTTTAAGACATGAGAATTAACTCATTTGTGTTCTGAATGATAACTGCTGAAAGCAATATATTCCTGGAATTTGATTCTATTCATGTCTAGAAAATATGAATGTTTTGAGATAAATAGTGGTGCTCTGGTTAGCAAAATAATGAGTCCCCCTAAACCTCAGATTCTTATATCTGTACAATGAATACATCATTGTTCTAAGAAGTCACTTTTGAATATGTGCAATTTTGTCATGAATGTTGAGATTATTCTAGATTATCAATGAGTTCCATTGCAATCAAGAGGTTTATTAAATAAAAAAAATACTTGGTAAATGGCAGAAGTTAGGGATTTGGCCTCTGAAAATTTGGGAAGGTATGTAAGTAAAAAAAAAAAAAATGGATGAGGACCTGGAAAAACAAAACAAACAAACAAGCCCCCAAACAAAACAAAAACAACAACAAAAACAAAAGCAAAAGCACAGTGTCTCCTGTAATCTTCAAAAGGATAATATTTCTACCTGAGATAGTTAATCTCAGCTGTAACTTGAGATCTAGAATCAATTAGGAGACAGACCGCTCTGGTGTGGTTATTGGGAAATCTATCTTGATTTTCATAATTGAGGTGAGATGGCATTCACAGTACAGGCAGCAACTTTATGCAAACTAGGGCCTTGGATTGAAGGAAAATGGAGAAGTGAAATTAGTACAATAACGTGATGAGGCACCTCAAATTCCTGTTGCCATAATTTTTTCACTGTGATGGACCATGTTCTTGAAAAATAAGCCACAGTAAAACATTACTGCCTTAAGTTGCTTTTGTTAACATATTACATCTGGGTGACAGTAAACTACCTGACACACGGTATGACACACGCTATGACTTTATTTTAAGCCAATTAGATCCATACAAGAATAATGCATTTGTAGTGTTCTACTCCAGATGTTCTTGAAAGTATTTACAGAAAAAAACCAGCAAACTATTATTATTACCAGAGGATTAGGTGTGTCTTCAGTAGCAAGCCAATATTTTCCTTGAAAGATAATGTTCTGTTTTTATTTGTTTATTTGACAATGTCCTCAAAAACTTTTAACCTGAGCCTTCATCTTACTCTCCACAGTATGTACACATGTTCTCAAATTGGCATGCTCCTAAGGTTTCAATTATTACAATCTAAGTTTCAATTTTCCTGACTTTTTTTGAAAAATAAAATATCAGTTTTGTAAATCAGTTATATCTACCTCTCTAACTTGCAAGTAATCTATATTGGTTTGTAAGGCTTTCTCTGACATTTTACATGTGCTCTTAAATTTATTTTAATTTATTGTAGAATTAGTATGTTATATCTTAATTACTAAGTAAACATCAAATTTTTCCATGAATGAATATTATCATTATACTTTTGTTTTTATTTAAACAGATATGCACAATAGCTATTATTTCAAAACTTGAATGAAGATATATGTATCAGTAATAGAATCATAATTAAAAATAAAAATAATCAGAAATATTTTAATATTTGTTGGGTGCCATATCTTTAAGAACCATGATCTTGAGTTAGTATCATAAAAGGAGCCTCATTTATGTTTTTTATAAGTAAATGTACTAGATCATCTTTTCCTTAGTAGGCTTCGAATATTTAATAGATAAACATTTGGAAATATATATATATATATATATATATATATAATATTATATTATATATATTATATTATATATATAAACTATAATAATTGGAGCTATATAATACAACAATATTTCCAGATGTTAATTTCTAGTTCACAATTACTGGGAATTCTATAATTTCTATAAAATATCTGTGATTTGGGTTATTGTTCAATTCTTAGCTTTAAGAAGAAAAGACACAACACAGCTGAAACCTACCTTTATTATAACCTCAAACCTACATTCTATCATGTATAAAAAGTAAAAAAAATATAGATTTCTTAAATTTAAAAATTCAATTTTAATTCTTGCTGATATGTAACATATACAGATAAAAAATGTGTTAAATGCAGCCAAACATTGGAGTGAGTATGGGGACCCCAATGGAGAAGTTAGAGTAAGGACTATAAGAGCTAAAGGTGTTTGCAACCTCATAGGAAGAACAATATCAACCAAACGGAACCCCCAGAGCTCGCACAGACTAAACCATCAACCAAAGAATACACATGTTGGGACCCATGACTCTAGCTGGATATGTAGCAGAGGGTTGCCTTATCTGGCATCACTGGGAGGGTAGCCCCTATGTCCAGTGGAGGCTTGACAACCCAGAATAGAGGGACGCTAGGGCACTGAGGCAGGAGTGGGTGGGTGAATAGAGGAGAACCCTCATAGAGAAAGAGGTGAGGAATGGGGAATAGGGGATTTATGGAAGGGTAACTTGGAAGGGGAATAACATTTGAATTGTAAATATATAAAATAACAAATAAAAATTATATAAAATAAAATAGTAGAAAATGTTCAAAATCCGAATGGAGAAAGATAATAAATTTTACTAGGCATTTTTGTCAGGTAGTCTATGTGAATTCTCTTCAGACTTTTATTCATATACAGTAATGCAGGGGTCCAACCTCAACAAGAGTCGGGAGTCATCAAGGACTAGGGATACCTGGTAGGCAAATAACACACACACACACACACACACACACACACACACATACACACACACACACACACACAAAACAGAGATACAATACTGACAGACTGTTCTTTTTGGCATGTGAGCCTTTGAAGTCTGGAATCAGGATGCTCAGCTAGAGTTGACTCAACCCCAGTCTTTTATTGAAATCATACAAGGAAGTTGGATTACAACATTTATAGAGGGTAGGTAAATGCTTCTCTATTTTCCTGTGCTAACAGTTTCTTGTGACTCAGAATAATACAGTTTGCAACAACAACAAAAAAGAAACTATACAATCTCAGACATAAGAATTTTACAGCAAGCACATTTTTTATATCCCCCAACCAACAGTCTGCGGTGAGGTTGGGGGCAGCAGGATTGTGGTTACAAAATCAGTATCTTCTATGAGGCAGGAGGAGGGGGGATGGGTTAGGGGGTTCCTGGGTGAGGGGAAAAGGGGATTACATCTGAAATGTAAATAAAATATCTGATAAAAAACACAAAAAACAAACAAACAACAACAACAAAAACCAAAATCAATATCTTTCAGACAAATGGTTTCATGAAAGGGCAAACATGAGGTCATACTGTTGACCCTGCAGTCTTTATAATTTTTGGATCCCATCTGTTTGTCTACAAAATATCCTCACTTAACCTTCATGGAGAATTTTCTCGGGTGTTGCCACCATTGTCCCTAAACCAAAGGAACCCGTTGCTAACTTTCTGGGAAATATCTGTATATTATTCCATCCACAATTTTATGGTAAAAATATCACATTTTTATTATACAGAATTGAGACTAAGACTTGGGGAACAGCTGCAGATTTAGTCATCTCTGTCTGTGGTTCTAGGTTACTTTCATTTTTACCTAGAGCGAGTGAATGTAACGTACATTTCTCTTGAATTCATGAACAGCCTTCACCTTAATATCGTGGGTCATATCTAGTTTCTGGATATCAAGCATGCTCCTACTAGATCTTGCCAGGTCTCCAAATACTGGTTTAAACAAGGAAGGAGGAAAGAGAAGGAACAGTAAATAAATAAGAAGGATGATAAGTACTAAGAATAATTGCAGAAATGACATTATGAGGTGCTATTGCCAAAGAAGCAGGCCTTGGGGCCTCTCAGTACTCATACTGGAGCCAACAAGAGGCTTGTGCTCTAAAACACAGTACCCTTGGCAAGTTTTCCTTCCAAGTTATCAGGGGTCCCAGACATCTTGAAATTAATGTGGGGTGTCTCCAACACAGTAGTATTGTTCATTTTTTAAAAATCATGTTAAATGAACACATAAAATTTTCTGACCCCCAAATGGAGTCTTTTATAAATCTGTTTTAATCCTAACAACTTGGAAAGGAAATGAAGAGTATTATAGAATCCTCCTCAGTAAGGCTTATTACTGTAATCCATAGTTAGCTTAGTACAAGTTAACTAGAGATATGGAAGTGAGTAAACTCTGTTCTTCCTCTACTCATATGATAACTCCTGATTGTATTACATTCAGTGATACTTCATCATCCAATTCAGCCTTTCCCAGGACTGATCTAGCAAATTTTGTAGAGGACACATTATCTCATAGATTCTGATGTACTTGTTAAAAGATTAGGGAGGGAGTATATGATGTCTCAAAGATCATCAAATATCATTAGACTTTCCAATAAGTCATAATTAACTTTGTGTTTAAAGAAGAGAACAACAGGGTCACCAGTAACATATTCTGGGAAGACAGCCAAGGCACTACCAAGGGAGTCATGATGCCTGGGCATAAATTGAGTAGGCTGGACCTGCAGCATGTACTGATCAGAAGTGAGAGACTATTAACATGACAAGAGAGAGATAAATTTCTAATAAGGTGAGCAGATGCTTTGGCAAGTCTGGGACATTATCCTCTGGCTTAATGACCACAGTATGCATGTTCTCAAATTGACAAACCCTTCTTCTCGAATTAGTTCTTGCGGTACTTTGAGGATAAGTTTAAGCCTAAGGTTATATAAAGAAACCAGACATCCTAAAGTCTTAATGGAGTAGGCAAGAAATCAATGATTAGAAATTATAAAGATTATAAATAAGGCTGCTATGAACATAGTGGAGCATATGTCCTTATTATATGTTGGAGCATCTTCCGGGTATATGCCCAGGAGTGGTATAGCTGGATCCTCAGGTAATGCTATGTCCAGTTTTCTGAGGAACCACCAGACTGATTTCCAGAGTGGTTGTACCGGCTTGCAATCCCACCAACAATGGAGAAGTGTTCCTCTTTTTCTGCATCCTCGCCAGCATCTACTATCACCTGAGTTTTTGATCTTAGCCATTTTGACTGGTGTGAAGTGGTATCTCAGGGTTGTTTTGATTTGCATTTCCCTGATGACTAAGTATGTTGAAAATTTCTTAAGGTGCTTCTCAGCCATTCGAGTTTCCTCTGTTGAGAATTCTTTGTTTAGCTCTGTAATCCATTTTTTTAATAGGGTTATTTGGTGTCTGGAGTATAATTTCTTGAGTTCTTTGTATATCTTGGATATTAGCCCTCTATCAGATATAGGATTGGTAATGATCTTTTTCCAATCTGTTGTTGCCATTTTGTCTTATTGACAGTGTCCTTTGCCTTACAGAAGCTTTGCAATTTTATGAGGTCCCATTTGTCAATTCTTGATCTTAGAGCATAAGCCTTTGGTGTCCTGTTCAGGAACTTTTCCCCTGTGCCTAGGTATTCAAGGGTCTTTCCCACCTTCTCTTCTATTAGTTTCAGTGTATCTGGTTTTAAGTGAAGGTCTTTTATCCACTTGGATTTGAGCTTTGTACAAGGAGATAAGAATGGATCGATTTGCATCCTTCTACATGTTGACCTCCAGTTGAACCAGCACCATTTGCTGAAAATGTAGTCCTTTTTCCACTGGATGGTTTTAGCACCTTTGTCAAAGATCAAATGATCATAGGTGTGTGGGCTCCTGTTGGGAGCCGACTTTTAGCAGAAAGCAGCTAGATTATCTTTGCAGCCATCTGGAACAATGTACCCTGATAAAGGCTTGTTTTTCAACAGCCTAGGACAGCTGAGCACATTCCAACAAACACCTTGTCACCTTAGTGCACATGGTAAAATGTTTTCATCTGTGTTCCCCTGCTTGTGCTTATGAATACCCAGGATTTCCTTGTAAGTGTGTGGCGTAGTAGTAGGAGTTGTGTGTGTGTTGGAGACAGTAAAGGAGACTTGACTACAGATTCTCTGGCTTGTCTCTATTCTTTGCATCTCTCCCCCTTCTCTCTCTCTCTCTCTCTCTCTCTCTCTCTCTCTCTCTCTCTCTCTCTCTCTCTCTCTCGCTAGATCCCACCTGCAGAATAGAGCGGGCCATTACAGGCTCATTTCGGGATCTTCAATTCTATTCCATTGATCTTCCTGCCTGTCTGTGTACCAATACCATGCAGTTTTTATTATTATTGCCCTGTAGTACAGTTTGAGGTCAGGAATGGTGATTCTCCGAGAAGTTCTTTTATTGTTTAAAATAGTTCTCCCTATCCTGGGTCTTTTGTTATTCCAAATAAATTTGCAAATTGCTCTTTCTATCTCTATGAAGAATTGGTTTGGAATTTTGATGGAGATTTCATTGAATCTATAGATTGCTTTTGGCAAGATGGCCATTTTTACTAAATTAATCCTGCCAACCCAGGAGCATGGGAGATCTTTCCATCTTCTGAGATCTTCTTCTATTTCTTTCTTCAGAGACTTGAAGTTCTTGTCATACAGATCTTTCACTTGCTTGGTTAGATTCACTTCAAGATATTTTAGATTGTTTGTAACTATTGTGAAGGGTGTCATTTCCCTAATTTCTCTCTCAGCCTGTTTATCTTTTGAGTATAGAAAGGCTACTGATTTGTTTGAATTGATTTTATATCCAGCCATTTTGCTGAAGTTGTTTATCAGGTTTAGGAGTTCTCTGGTGGACATTTTAGGGTCACTTAAGTATACTATCATATCATCTACAAATAGTGAAATTCTGACTTCTTTCTTTCCTATTTGTATCCCTTTGACTTCCTTTTGTTGCTTAATCGCTCTAGCTAGGACTTCCAATACTATATTGAATAGGTAGTGTGAGAGTGGGGAGCCTTGTCTAATCCCTGATTTAAGTGGGATTGTTTCAAGGTTCTATCCATTTAGTTTGATGTTGGCTACTGGATTACTGTATATTACTTTTACTATATTTAGGTATGGACCTTGAATTCCTGATCTTTCCAAGACTTTTAACAGGAAGGGATGTTGAATTTTGTAAAATACTTTCTCAACATCTAGTGAAATGATCATGTGGTTTTTTTCTTTGAGTTTATTTATTTAGTGGATTACACTGATGGATTTCCGAATATTGAACCATCCCTGCATTCCTGGGATAAAGCCAACTTGATCATGAGGAATGATTGCTTTGATATGTTCTTGGATTCGATTTGCGAGAATTTTATTGAATATTTTTGCATCAATATTCATAAGACAGATTGGTCTTGTTGGTGGGATTGCAAGCTGGTACAACCACTCTGGAAATCAGTCTGGTGTTTTCTCAGTAAACTGGACTTAGCATTACCCGAGGATCCAGCTATACCACTCCTGGGCATATACCCTGAAGATGGTCCAACATATAACAAGGACATATGCCCCATTATGTTCATAGCAGCCTTATTTATAATAGCCAGAAGCTAGAAAGAACAAAGATGTACCTCAACAGAATAATGGATACAAAAAATGTGGTACATCTACACAATGGAATATTACTCAGCTATTAAAAATAATGAATTTGAGAAATTCTTAGGTAATGGATGGATCTAGGAATTATCATCCTGAGTGAGTTAAACCAATCACAAAAGAACACACATGGTATTTATTCACTGTTAAGCGGATGTTAGCCCAAAAGATTGGAATAGCAAAGACTCAACCCACAGACCACATGAAGCTCATGAAGAAGAAAGACCAAGAGGGGATGCCTCAGTTCTACTTAGAACAAGTAACAAAAATACTCAAGGGAGCAAATATGGAAACAAAACATGGGACAGAAACTGAGGAGGGGCCATCAGGAAACCATTCCACCTGGGTATCCATCCCATGTACAGTCACCTAAGCTAGACACTGATATGGATGGGTAGAAGTGCATGCTGTCAAGAACATGATATAGCTGTCTCCTTAGAGGTCTGCCAAAGACTAACACATTCAGAGGACAATGCTCACAGTTAACCACTGATATGATCAAGGGTTTCCCAATGGAGAACTTAGATAGAAGACTGAAGGAGCAGAAAGTGTTTGTGACTCCAAAAGGAAAGCAACAATACCTAACAACCAGAGCCCCCTAGGGTCTAAACCACCAGCCTGGGAGCACATAAGGGAGGGACCTATGACTCCAGTGGTATATGTAGGGGAGGATGGCCTTATAGGGCATAGGTGGGACAGGAGATTATTGGTCCCATGAAAAATGAACACAGAGTAGGTGGGGATTGTGAGGGTGGGGAGGGGGTAGGGGGCGGGGGGTAGGTGCAAGCATAGAAGCATGAGGAGGGGGGATGGGATAGGAGGTTTCAGGGTGGTGGGTGGAAGTGGGGTAAGGGGATAAAATCTGAAATGTAAATATAATACCCAATTTTTTTTTAAAAAAAAGAAAAAAATAAAAAGAAAAATAGGAGATTTAATCACAAAAATGGAAGGATTTAAAAATTTAGGAGGCAGTTTATGTTAATGGAAACAGCATCATAGAAACTGGAAAATCACACCCTCATAGAAGCACAAGTAGGGGGGATAGGATAAGTGGTTCCTAGGGAGTGGGGGGAATGGGATAAGGGGATAAAATTTGAAATGTAAATATTATAACCAATTTAAAAAGAGAAAAAAAGAAGAAAAGTTGTTAGAACCAACGTCTTTAAAAAAATGTTAGCCCTCTAGGAAAAAAAATTATCTTGATACTAAAACTTGTTCTGAGAATTGTATATTGCAGAATACACAGCCTTGGTGTACCTACTCATCAAGCAAACTGAGCAGACCTGCTCAAACCTCCAATGCCCTGAAATACCATCTGGATGCAGTGAAGACAAAGCGTCAGAGGTTTATCAATTTACTCTTCCCCCCACAACTCTTCTAATATCTCAACGCCCGTAATCAGCTTGAAGAAGTTAAAGAAGAGTCAGCGCCCCTATTCCCTGGGCTTGGGGACTAATGTGATTAATATCAGTCTGTCTTTCTAGGGAAAAGTAGTGGTTTTGTTGGAACAGGGAGGATTAGCTAGGATTTATTGCATAGCCATAACCTATTGGTAGAAATCTGTATAATTATTATCAACATGAAATTACAATTTCTTAAATGGCACAAAATTTACTTTGATTTCAAATTTAAGGTTTTCATTGGTACGAGCTTCTTATTGATATAAAAGTGAGATGAATATTGATACTCTCATGGGCATTGTGCCTGTATAACACATTTAGGAATACAAGGCTTAGACCCAGTCCTTCTTTAACATTTTAGACTGATTTGAGATGGTTAGCCTGTGAGTTAAGGGACTATAGCAAATTCATGGCTTTGAGTTTATTGTTAGGGTGTTTTCTATATTTTATTTAGAAATAGCTGAGAGGAGTTAACAGACAACAGTCCAGGTTACCTTACATGGATAGTTGGTTTTCAAAATGTCAGAAGTCCATAGAATTGACATTACAAACATTTCTATATTAATGTTCATTTTGATTAGAGACCTGTCTGCTCCTGACAGCTTCCTGTCGTGAATTATAAGAAGAAATTGAGCATCCTTGGAGTTACTCCAGTTGTGGTGAGACAGTCACTAGGCAAGAATTGCCTCTTTTCATCTACAGACAAATTACTGTCCAGAAAAGGACACACTTGCAGAATAGTTGACTGATTACATCAGCCTAGACAGAATAATCAGCCCTTAATAATTCTGCATCACTAAGGTCTGTCAGATGTTTCGGTGCCAGAAGGCTGAAGATTTGATGCTCCAACGTTCGATAGTATAGGTGTTTAGCTGGTATAGGTAGTCCAGGTGTTCAGTGGTCTCTATAAATTGGCTAAGTTTTAGAAGCTATTCTTAGTGCTCCCATAATTTCAGTTAACTCAGTCATTCTGGATTTCTGACGGGGTTGAAGTCCTATAGTCTCACAGCCAGTCTTGACTATTTACTTTCAGAGAAAAGATCTGAGTGGATGGTATTCAGCTGACATTCATTCTAAAGCCAAGAAAAAAGCCAGGTTCAAAACTGTTTTAGTTAGGAGAGATGACAGAGGTTCTGGTTAGTCAACAAAGTGATAGACTGGGTATTAGGACTATCTTGTACCTCACTGGTACATATAGGCATATTTATGCTCTAATTGTACTAGGAGAGAAAAGTTTATTTTAACAGGAAGGGTGATATGTTGGAGGAGCTAAAGGGGAAGAAGTACCGAGAGGAAGAGATGGAGTAAGGAGAGGAGAAGATGAAGGATAGGAGAAGCTAGGTGATGAGAGAAAGAAAAAGAGAGAAAGAGGGGGGCATGAAGGCAGATGTTCACGTGTCTCCACCAGTCAAAGATAGTTTATATATCTAGGTTGGGTATTGGGTTACACTTCTGATTGAGCATTATGAAACTTATAAAGCCTTTGATTAACATTTTTAAAAAAAATTGTATAAAAGCAAAAATAAAAGGGGGCATGGGATAGCGGTTTTCTAGGGAGGGGAAATGGGGAAAGGGGATGGCATCTGAAATGTAAATAAAATATCCAAAAAAAAAAAAAAAAGAAAAGAAAAAGAAAAGAAACTATAAAAATAAAATTGTATATATGTTATTTTAGAAAAAAACTCATGAAAATTCCTTTTTTAAAACTCTTGAAAAGTTCTTTGACATAATGGAGATACTATTTATTTTCAGAATAGATTATTATCTCAAAAAATACTTGGAAGGGCTCTTAAGGGGTCACAGATGGAAGTGAACTACATAGGTCTGACCTAGGTTGTCTGCATATATATTATGGTTCTCACTTGGTATTCTTGTGAGATTCCTAATGGTGGCAGTGGGAAGGTGTCACCAACTCTTTTACCTATTCTTGAGACCCTTTTTCTTCTACTGGGTTGCCTTATCTGGCTTGATATGTATATGTTTTGCTTAGTTTTATTGTTTTGTTATAATGTGTTCAGTTGATATCCCTGGGATGCCTGCTTTTTTTTTTTTTTTTTTTTTTCAAATGGAAACAGAGTAGAAATAGATCAAGAGTTGATAGGACATGAGGGGAAAGACAGGGATGAATAAAGGAAGGGGATACTGTGACTGGAATGTAATGTATGAGAGAAGAACAAAGGAAGAAAAACACTGCAGCTTTGGTGTCTGATTTGTTTTATTCCTTCAGTGTTTTTCTTTTCAATTTTTCCAGTACTGATTCTTTATTTTATTGGATATTTAATTTATTCACATTTAAAATGTTCTCTCCTTTCACAGTTTCCCCTCTGGAAACCCCCTATCTTATTCCTCCTCCTCTTGCTTCTATGAGGATGTTCCCCCTTCGACTACCACCTCCCTGCCCTGGCATTCTCCTCAACTAGGCCATCGAGCCTTCACCATACCAAGGGCTTCTCCTCCAATCAAGCCATCCTTTGCTACATATGCAGTTGGAGCCATGGTTTCCTCCACGTGTACTCTTTGGTTGGTGGTTTAGTCCCTGGGAGCTCTGGGGGTGTCTGGTTGGTTGCTATTGTTGTTCTCCCTATGAGGTTGCAACCCCCCTCAGCTCCTTCAGTCCTTTCTCTAATATTATTTCTAAGCCATGAGAATACATAGAGTGGGGATAGTTGATTACCCCTACTAATTTTCCACAGTGCAGTAACTTTTTCTTTCTGTCAGTTTATTAGCACTCAATTTGTCTCTTCAGTTTGTTTAGTTATGTGAAGATTACATAAGTCTCTCCAAATCTCTTAGTTATTTGACATGTTTTTTTAAAGAACTTCCTTCCTTTAATATACTTACATTGTCCTTATGTAGCAATATTTAGGCAAGCAGAAAGGAAAGGCAGAAATAATTTGTAGAAATTACTTTCATGAATATTTTACACTGTTGGTAAAGGCCAAGTACTCTGTTCTGAAGTAGTTGCCACTATTACAAATACAGCCATAAAGATTTATTTCCCTTAGTGAAGAAACTTCAAGACACTCAAAAATAAGGATTCAAATAAAAGGCAAACAGTGACTTCTAGTACACACACACACACACGCACACACACACACACGAGAAAAATGTACATGTGTGTCCATGTCCATGTGTACATACCCACACACATGAATATTTTATACAAACATAAAAACATCTAAATATTCACCCCAGAGAAATAACTCTAATATGGAGTTTTAAAGACACTGAAATAAAAACCCTCTATCCACAGAAGTACACCTGAACACTTTAAAGTCACCTTGCAGCATCAACAATGCACATCAAAAATTCAAACCTTCTTGACAACCTGTTCCTTCATTCTGGGTTTCAGTCTTTGAATTTCTACATAGGTATGCTTTCTCTTAAAAGTTTAACAGAATATGTTGCTAATAACAAGAGAATCCATGTTACTGAATCTCAGATCATTATTCTTCTTTGTACAACCTGAAAAATAATTCATTATTTTTAACCTTAAAGTGTAAGAATATGCAATTCTGGCTTTAAAAGATACTTTCTATAAAAACACAAAGTATATCATTAAATTAGGGAGTACTCCTAATGGAAGAAGAGTTTATTTTTTCCTGTAAGAACCTGTTTGCATTTGAGGTATGTTGTAATGATCATAGCAGGAATAATCACAGGGTTCATTCTGGAAAGGAACATAATACAGTAAGTGAAAGATTAACATGTAAGGACTGTCTTCATTATTGACTTAATACAGTAACTACAATTCAGATGACAAGAGAATGGAGTTTATAGATAAGTCCATGAACTTAAATATATGAAAGTCAACACTACCCAAAATTCAGTGCTAATGTGTAACTACCACTCTAACAGAGAACTGAATATCAACACTTCCTCTTCTCTATCTTCTTCTGCTTTGTTCATCTTTTGCTGCTTTGTGGTTGTTGTTTTCCTTCTTCTCCTCTTCCTCATTGTCTTCTTATTATTCTCTTGTGACAAGTTACTTGCATGCATTTTATTAAAGAATGTAAATTTAAAACATTGATTTGAAATCATAATAAAATAAGAATGCTGTACAATCTATAGCAACTACCATGAAAAAAATGATGGCTTTGTTTTGAAAACTAATAAATTTATAATCAAATCCATGATTTCAATTTACAGAGAGGTTTAAGAAAAAGTCCTAAAATTTTTGTTACATAAAAATCAGAAATTATGAGAAAGTAAAAACAATGTTTGCTTCCATTCAAAAACAGTAAAGTACCTTCTAGACCTCACAGCTAAACAAATACAGTCAACAAGATACATAACCTTGGATATTTAATGATATAATGAGAAAGGCTTTAGTTTTCTTGACTTGCAATTGTTGATTATTTATTTTTGTTGGATTTTTGTGTAAAGAAAGAAAATTCCATAATGGGTCCTTTTTGTAGATATTCCTGGCAACAATGATGTGGCAAGCTCTCCCTTCTCTATTATAAACCATCATTTAATTCTTTGAGATAGAGTAAGGAAAACCAGGTTATCCCACTTCTAAATTGATTTCAGGCCCTGGTTATTAGTAAAATTAGCCTGTTTACTTTGTGACTAAACTAGTATGGGGTGTTAGCTCCTACTGCTCCATGAATACTTCTTACTGGGACATTTTCAGACTTTCTAACCTCCTGAAAGTTGACTATATTTGAAAGACCTTCTGGAGGCAACAGGAACCTGACATATGGTCCTAGTGTTTGTTTTCATCTGCAGCAAGGCGTCCTCTATGAGTGACTCCTTTATTATGGTTATTCTTGGAGTGCCTATGCTGAGAAATATGCAGCTGTGGAAAGTTCTTCAGCATGCTTCTCATGAAACGCTTCACAAAAATGAATTGGCTTTCATGGGGCTCCTTGTTTGGCTTTTTCTACTGATATTCATTTCTTCAGGGTGGCCAAATTCACTGGAAAAGGGATTGGAAAAAGAAAACTTAAAGGGAATTGAGGTACCATATTGCAGAAATCAACTGATGTCATTTAAATAAAGGATGAGGAAGAAGAATGACGGGAAGGTATTGTTTCTAACGCAATCTAAATACTTCGAGTCTGTCAATAAAGACTTGGAAGCCAGATTCTAGAGTGAAAGCCTGCTAACTCAGAGAGGCAGAGAAAGTACCCACCTGACCTGACTGTGCTCCTCAGCTGATGTCCCAAAAGTAAGCTCTCCTTGTTCTGTCCAAAAACTCTTAAACTGAGTGATCCTCCCTTCTACTTCCTGTGTCTCTCTAACCATCCTTCTGACTCTGTCTTACACAATATGGTTTTTCCTGTGTTCACAGTGTGATCAAATATCCTGCAACAGGAAAGGCAGAGGGTGGAACAAAGAGAGGGAGGAAAGAAAGGAGAGAGAAAAGGAAAGCTACAAAGAAGACTAGATATGAAGATAAACAAATTATAAGATATAAATGATTATGTTAGAAGACTGGAATTATATTTTGAAATATATTTTATATTTGGTAAACATTTTGTTAATTTCAATATTGTATGTATGATAAATTCTAATAATGCAACTCACTTTTTTATCTCACTTTTAAGATTATAACATTTCTTTTTGCACTCTTTCAAATTCATGGCCTCTGGTTTCACACTTAATTATTTAGGGTTAATATATGATAATAGCTGCAAGTGACATCAAGATGATTTAACAGAACAATAGAATAATCTTGCAAATGTCCTATATATTAATTCTCTTTATGCATTCTAGGAGCCATTGTATACTTAACTGTCAGCGATTAATTATTAGAAAGTATTTTTATTTAGGAGTGTTTAATATTTAAAAAGAAAAACCTACCAAATCCTAAGCCCAGAACCATATTTAAAGTTTCCAAAAATAGTTGAAAATGTAAAAATATTCTTATAAAATTTAGGGAAAAATACTTTTTCATGAGACTAATAAACTTATTTATATCAATAATTTAGAACTATAATTAAAAAATAAACTTAGTTATCCTCAAAAATAAATTTAATGTCAAAATATGTTAGTGTAATTGAGAACATATTGCAATATAAACAGACAATCATTACACGTATAAATATAAAACTAAATCTCACACAATAACTACATAATAAATCTACAAGAACAGCTGTTTCAGTTACATCTTTCCTAAAACATTCGTAACTGTAGTGTTGGAAGTCGTCAATGAATTGAGAATTTTCCCAAAAATATATATAAATGTTGCATTTCGGAATCTTCAATGAATTGATAACTTTAAGTTGAAAATTTGAGTTGTAAATAAGGTAATTATTTTAAAAGGATTCTATTTATTTATTGAATTTAAATTGTATGACTATAAAATTAAAGAATTACTACAAGTAAAATCATAAAAGATATTTGACTTACTTAGTTAATCAGGCTCTATCCAAAAATAACTTGAAGAAGGGATTACATTGTATTATGTACTGGTGAATTATGACATAATGAAAGAAATATTACATAATTCTCTTAAAAGAACCCTTGAAGAAAGCTTTTCAAACTCAGAGTAATTTTCTTAACAAAATAAAATGATTTAAGAACAAGATCACAAAGTCCAGCAGTGAACACTTTATCAAACATAAATATCATGGCAATAACCTTTTCAAATTTATTCTCTCCTCAACTACTTAAATGCCAAAACATTTTCATGGGTGTCTATGATTTTCAACACATAATAATTGTTTTATTGCTTTCTTAATGTCTATTTGTGATCTTTAAATGTTAGCTAAAAGGATTATGTTTTAAAAAAAGGCAGAGGGTTCAAAATATTTTATGGGATTAATCAATGTGAAATTGCAGAATATTTGTGCAATACTTCTAGGATATATAGACCAGTTTGTTTTTATAAAATTCAGAAAATATAATTCTTATCACTAAGTTTATAAATTCTTATAATAAAGACTACAACTTTTTATAAATATTTATAACTTTTAAATAACTATTATTGTCTTAAAATAAAGGCTATAACTCAAACATATCACCAGAAAACTAAGGCTTAAATATAGTACTTGCATTGCAGTATCTACATGCTCTATATGTTTCTCTAAGCCTTAGGCATATAAGACATTGTCAGTGTGAATAACAGAGTGCTTCTGTTCAATATTGCATGGGTCTCTTACTTGATTAAACACTTCTCTACACATTTGATGAAGAACATAGGGAATTTCTATTACTAAGATGCCTTTCATTTGTCCTATCCTAAAGACATACTTCTACTAGGAAGATTAGTTTTGCATGGGTTAGTTCACTTCCATAGTGGGAATCATAAATCTATCAAAATACATAAAAGAGACTGATGGTCTTCTAATTAAGGCCTGAATTTATGTAAGATACTTCCCTAGGAAATTCTTCATGGAGAAAAGGAGTAAGGTCTATGATTTCTAGTAAAAGGCTGTACCATTTCTTTTAAAGCAAAGGTAATCATATATAAATAACATATATAGTTCCTATATTAATTTTATTAATAACTGGTAATGAAGGTACAAGTTTTGACATAGATGTTGACAACTGAAGAAAGATCAAATGGTTGAATACAAAATTTTGTCACAAAGTAAACAGGAAAATTTTACTAATAGTGAAAGCCTGAAATCAATGTACAAGTTGAGTAATCTGATCATCATTACTCTATTTCTAAGAATAAAATAAATGTTTATAACAGAGAAGTGATACAATGCTTTTTTGCAAGGATTATCTACAAAAATACCATTGTAATTTTCTTCTCTATAATCTCTCCCAATAAAATAAATAATCAACAATTGCAAACTCAGAAACCGTAAACTTTTATTTATGTCATTTCATACCCAAGATAATTTGCCAGGTTTGGATAACTGAGACAGAATTATGTGAGTTTTTCTTAGTGGAAACTTCAGAAATAAATTCTGAATATAATTACAATTCTAGATATAAGTTGAGATACCTAAGATGCTAATCTTTAAAATTATGCTTAACTATGTTTCTCTAATTTATTTGTGATATCTAAGGAGAAATGTTACATTGACGCACAGTCAGAAAACAATATATATAAATTAACCAAAATACTAATTTTATTCATTGTCAAAAGAATTAATTCTCTGAAGAAAAATTATACCTTGTATTAATCCAAACTTACCCTAGTTAAACAGAATCTTAGTTGATTTAGAATACTATATTATCACTAGATGAGTTCTCTTTAATTCAATATTCTTCCCTCTTTTCTTTTTGGCAGTCTGGTCTGATTTTATACATTTATACTTTAACCTCCCATGTAGCTCATTGTAACTTCAGTGCTCAGTGCTTCAGGATCATTTAAAGAATATGCATGTTCTGCTCACATTTATGGGAGTAATGAAGTCAATAAACAAGACATTGGAAGATTCAGTGTCTAGTGGGAGCTGTTATCCAAGTTGATAGCTGGCTTATCACTATGTCTTTGCATGTAGAATGAGTAAGGCATGTCTCTTTACCAAGGTAAATATTCATGGGTCTCTGTCCTCATGATTTAATTTCTTCCTGAATGACTCACTTCCTGACATAATCATACCACACAAACATGAATTTTAGGAAAACACATTAGCAACATTGCATTCTGTCATCAAATCTGTAAACTCATTTCCACTCCTTTGAAATGTTTTTTTTTTAATTTCAGTAACTACAAAAGTGTTAAGTTCTTGTGTCAGCACATGAGTGTCTTTTACATTTTCTTTCCTAAACAAAACTTAAACCACATACAGGCAAGTGACAAGGTATGGCATATCGTAATGCAAATTCTGTTCATCATGTAAATTTGTGAAATAAAAAAAAAACTATTTCTAAGATTCAATGTATGAATAAAGGAGCCATTTTTATTTTAAAAATGAGATGTGGATGGAAGAAAAGAAATAACAAATGCTGTTCAATCATAAAACATTTTGAAAACTTGATTCTCAGAGATTAACCACTTTGACGTGATTTCTACGAATCCACAGCCACAAAAATAGAATGTTTCTTTCAAGAAACTATCAAGTTTTTATTTTGTCCAGATGTTATGTTAGGAAGGTTTTGAATTCTCTGGCTCTATCCCTAGAGCTTTAGGCTGTCTTTCTTATGATAGATGACTATGCTCAACTTCTACTTAGTCTGAAATTCTGAGACTACAATATTGCCCTTGGGCTCAACTGAGGATTGGAGAACATATCGAAGCCTCTCTGTTTCTTGTGGGGACAGATTTCAGTGTGTCGGTGTTGACTAGATACATATGAGGTACAGCCTCCTAAAGTAGAGTCGCTGAGATGAAATGAGGAGAGAGTGGATCTGTCAATGAAAAGTAAACAGTCACAGTCTAAAATTTTCATACTGAAAATTCTATTGCCAAATATTCAATTTTACTGCCTAAAACTTCTATCTTTGTTAACTTCTATGACAACAACTTAAATTTTTCACTTTTTATCAATATTTTGTATGCACCATATTTTCTCATGTCTGAGAACCTGATTATGCCGATTTTAAATATTTACTACATTCTTTTCAAGGGTATTGAGGGGTATTCGAATAAAATTGCAAGTTTCTGCATAGTATATTTTTCTTATAAATCCTGACTTGAATAATTCATACAAGTTTGTATATATGATTTTTTTTCCTGAATTCATGTTATTGAAAACTGTGACTGGCTCACATTCACATTTTTAGGTAAATTTTACTCTACCATCCTATATTTTTAGTTTCAGTATCTGAATTTTCTCAGTATCTGAAAGCTCTATATTGAGTAGCTAATAACCAACAGAAGTATCTTTCCCTTAGTTATCGATCCTTCAATATTCATTTCAAGAACAAGATGATAAAATAATTGTTGTCTGGTAATGACTATGACCTAGATCAAGGACTTCATGATATTCACATTGTCAAAAAGGCAGAGTATGTCAATACATCTCTTATATCCAGCACTAATCTCACTGTTGAGAGCTCTACATTCATGACTTATTTAATGACCTTCCAAACTCAAAACATCCAGATACTTACTATTAGACTGGGGATTAGGTTTAGATGGAAGTTCCAAGAGAGCTAGTTGCTTAGTCTATGGCAAGTACCAAGTCTTCTAAACATTGAATTTTCTATAAATGATTATTATGAACATGTATAATTAAAACCATTAAGAAGGCATTTTTAATAAGTTAACATTCAATTTATCTTTTTGTTTATAATGTTATTTATGTTAGTCAATATTTGCAACTGTTTTTTTATATTATTTAAAAAGTAATGCTTTCGTGCATATTTTAACATTCTCTGTAATTTTCTTCTTTCATTTTGATGATACCAATATTGAGTGCCCTTTGAAAGAGTACATTTTAAATATGTTGGAATCAGTGTGTACTTACTTTTAAATAAATATGAAATTATTTAACCAGGTAGCCTATTAATATGAGTAAAAACATTAGAACATGTTTCAATGTGAATTTAAGCTAATTGTGAAAACTGAAATCATGAAATATGACATATGTATTCCACTACATGTACAAGTTAACCAGCTTGCTTATGTTTGTTTGATCAAAACTAAAAATATTCCATTGATTTGAAATTTTCAGTGGATTAATCCCACATTTAAATTCACAGTTCTAAAGATAGAAACCTGTTGTGGGTAGGTCTGGTATTGTTTGTATTTTGATGTAAATTCCACTCTCCTGAGAGGAGCTGAGGATAAGAAATGAGTCATGCACTCACATGACTTCTTGTGAACTACTTACCCCTTATAAATAAAGGAGTCAGTCAGTAGGCAAGTAGGAGGGACTTCCAGATTGGATAGAGGAAGAGAGGAAGTGGAGAAAGAGTCACAACCTTTTGGAACAAGGATATCTTTAGGGCAAGATGTAGCTGCTAGTGTCTCCTGGTTTCATGGTGGATCCTCCAGGATTCTTCACTAGAGAAATCAGAATTATATGGCTTACAAGAGTAGGATTCTAGTTGTTGTGCCCAGAGATTGAATTACCATTGTTTCTAAACTACCTTTGGTAAATGAGCAAGGGATGGATACCCAGGTAGAGCAGTTACTGGAAGGCCCCTCCTTCAGTTTCCAGCCTACATTTTGTCTCCATATTTGCTTCCGTAAGTATTTTGTTACCCTTTCTGAGAAGGACCAAAGCACCCACACTTGGTATTCCTTGTTCATGAGCTTCATGGGGTCTGTGAGTTGTACCTTGGATATTGCCAGCTTTTGGGCTAATATCTAATTATCAGTGAGTGAATACCATGTGTCTTCTTTTGTGCTTGGGTTACATCACTCAGGATGATATTTTCTAGCTCCATCCATTCACCTAAGAATTACTCGAATTCATTGTTTTTAATAGCTGAGTAGTACTCCATTGTGTAAATGTACCATGTTTTCTGTATCCATTCCTCTGTTGAAGAATATCTGGGTTCTTTCCAGCTTCTGGCTATTACAAATAAGGCTGCTATGAACATAGTGGAGCATGTGTCCTTGTTATATGTTGGAGTATCTTCTGGGTATATGCCCAGGAGTGCTATAGCTGAGTCTTCAGGTAATGTTATGTCCAATATTCTGAGAAACCACCAGACTGATTTCCAGAGTGGTTGTACCAGCTTGCAATCCCAACAGCAATGGAGGAGTGTTCCACTTTCTCCACATCCTTGCCAGCATCTGCTATCACCTGCTTTTGATCTTGGGCATTCTGAATGGTGTGAGGTGGAATCTCAGGGTTGTTTTGATTTGCATTTCCATGATGACTAAGGATGTTGAGCATTTCTTAAGGTGCTTCTCGGCCATTTGAGTTTCCTCAGTTAAAAATTATTTGTTTAGCTCTGTACCCCATTTTTAATAAAGTTATTTGGGTGTCTGGAGTCTAATTTCTTGAGTTCTTTGTATATATTGGATATTTGCCCTATATCAGATGTATGATTGGTAAAGATCTTTTTCCAATCTGTTGGCTGCCATTTTGTCCTATTGACAGTGTCCTTTGCCTTACAGAGGCTTTGCAATTCAATGAGGTCCCATTTAGCAATTCTTGATGATCTTAGAACTTAAGCCATTGGTGTTCTGTTCAGGAACTTTTCCCCTGTCCCTAGGTATTTGATGGTCTTCCCAACCTCCTCTTCTATTAGTTTCTATGTATCTGGTTTTATGTAAAGGTCCTTTATCCACTTGGACTTGAGCTATGTACAAAGAGAGAAGAATGGATCTATTTACATTCTTCTACATGGTGACCTACAGTTGAACCAGCACGATTTGATGAAAATGCTGGGTTTTTTCAACAATTTTAGCTCTTTTGTCGAAGATCAAGTGACCATAGATGTGTAGGTTCATTTCTGGGTCTTCAATTCTATTCTATTGAACTTCCTGCCTATTTCTGTACCAATACCATGCAGTTTTTATCACTATTGCTCTGTAGTACAGCTTGAAGTCAAAAATGTTGATTCCCCCAGAAGTTTTTTTATTGTTGAGAATAGTTCTTGTTATCCTGGGTTTTTCGTTATTCCAAATGTATTTGCAAATTGTTCTTTCTATCTCTATGAAGAATTTATTTGGAATGTTGATGGGGATTGCATTGAATCTGTAGATTGTTTTTGGCAAGATGGCCACTTTTAGTATATTAATCCTGCCAATCCACGAGCATGGGAGACCTTTCCATTTTCTGAGATCTTCTTCGATTTCTTTCTTCAGAGACTTGAAGTTCTTGTCATACAGATCTTTCACTTGCTTGGTTAGATTTATATTATTTGTGACTATTGTAAAGGGTGTCATGCTGTCATTTCTCTAATTTCCTTCTCAGCCTCTTTATCCTTCAAGTAGAGGAAAGCTACTTATTTGTTCAAGTTGATTTTATATCCAGCCACTGTGCTGAAATTGTTTATCAGGTTTAGGAGTTCTCTGGTGGAATTATTAGGGTCATGTAAGTATACTATCATATTACGTGCAAATAGTGAAATTTTGACTTCTTCTTTTCCTATTTGTATCCCTTTGACTTCTTTTTCTTGTCTAATTCCTCTGGCTAGGATTTTCAGTACTATATTGAATACGTAGGGAGAGAGTGGGCAACCTTGTCTGGTATGTGATTTTAGTGGCAATGCTTCAAGTTTCTCTCCATTTAGTTTGATGTTGGCTACTGATTTGCTGTATATTGCTTTTACTATATTTAGGTTTGGGACTTGAATTCCTGATCTTTCCAAGACTTTTACCATAAAGGGATTTTGTGAAATGCTTTCTGAAAATCTAGTGAGATGATCATGTGGTTTTTTTTCTTTGAGTTTGTTTATATAGTGGATCATGTTGATAGATTTCCCAATATTGATCCATCCCTGAATTCCTGGGATAAAGCCTACTTGATCATGATGGATGATTGTTTTGATGTGTTCTTGGATTTGGTTTGCCAGAATTTTATTGAGTTTTTTGCATTGATATTCACATGGGAGATTGGTCTGCAGTTCTCTTTCTTTGTTGTGTCTTAGTGGGGTTTAGGTTTGAGTGTGATTGTGGCTTCACAGAATGAAATGGGTAGGGTTCCTTCTGTTTCTATTTTGTGGTATAGTTTGAATGAAATTTTTTACATAAATCCTTTACAGCAGATTTTTTTTTTATTGTTTTATCTTATACTCAGCATTGTTCTGTTGATGAAATGTCAATGACACACTTAAATTATGTGAGAAAATATTGATTAAATTATACTACAATGTAGGATTCAGAGGTATGGGGATAAAAATTAAAAACAAACAAACACAGTAAGTCATTGTTTGAGATCAGCTTCTAGTAAGCATTTTATGGCAGGTATTATCAAAGCTTAAGAGTCAGAAAAGAAATTTTGTGTTTCCCATTGTTTCTGTTGGCTAGTTTTATGTCAGCTTGACACATGCTTGAGTCAACAGAGAGAAGGGAACCACAATTGAGTAAATACCTCCATCAATTGAGGTATATTTGTAATAATTTAATTTTTAAAATTTATATTTATATAAATATTTATTTATATATTTATTTATATTTATATTTAAAATAATTTAATTGAGAAAATTTGTAATAATTTAATTTTTTTATTCACTTTACATCTGTATCACAGCCACTTTTTCTCCTTTTCTCCAAGGCCCACCCTTACAATTCTTCCCCGTTATACATACTCTCCCATTCTCCTCAGAGAAGGCAAGACTCCTTGGCTACCACCCTATCCTGAGACATCTATTTCCACAGGACTAGGTACATCTTCTCCAAGTCTAGGTCCAGGCAGTTCAGGTAGTTGAGAAGTGAATCCAATGGCAGGAGACAGAGACTCAGACAGCCCCTGCTCCACTTTTTAGGAAACCCAATCAAAGAAAAAACTGCACATTTGCTACAAATGAATAAGGGTCCTAGGTCCAGGTCCTGCATTCTCCTTTTTTGTTGTCCAGTCTCTCTGGTCCTCAATGATTCTAGGCTAGTTGACTCTGTAGCCCTTCTTCTGGTATCCCTGATGCCTCTGGCTTCTCTACTTCTATCCCACAGGACTCTTTCAAAAGACTCTCAGGTTCTGATTAATGTTTGGCTGTGGGTCTCCACATATGGCTCCATCCATTATTGGATGATGCTGTTAAGAATACAGTTCTACTAGGTTACTGTCTGCAAATGCATCAGAGTTTCATTAATAGTGTGAGGGGGTGGTTCTCTCAAATATGATGGGTCTCAAGTTCGAGCAGTCCTTGGTTGGGTGTTCCCTCAGTCTCTGCTCCATCTTTATTCCTGCAAGTTTTGTAGCCAAGACAAATTTTGTGTTGAAGGTTTTATGGATAAATTGATGTACCATTCCTTCTCTGGATGTCCTGCCTGGCTATGGCAGGAGGCCATTTCAGTCTCTATGTACTGCTCTGATAGGAATCTCAGTTAGCGTTAACCCTGTAGACTCCCTGTATCTCTCCCATCCCAAATATAAATATAGGGAACATCCCACTTACTGGCAGAGGTAAAGAGAGAATGAATAATTGCTATGGAATCTGACAACCCAAGGAGTCAAAGCTGTCTCAAATAGTATCTGTTTGAAGTAGCTGCTTACATGCCATGCACTGGATTCAGAAGACAGGAGAAAAGTTACCTTTAGATCATATTTTATATATTAAGCATGGTATTTTAATTTATCAATATTCAGTACTTTTTTACATTTTTGTACTAGAGGATATTAAAATTTGGATATAATAATTATTTCTAAACTATGTTTGGAAACATAGATGTGACTGGAATCACAGGGGAAATTGTATTTCTCAATAAACAGAAGTGCATAAAATAATTCCAAATAATTCAATCATCTTATTGTAAATTTAAGGTAGCAAAACCACAACTGCCTATCTAAAATAAATTGAAGAAAGAAAAGCTGAAAAAGCAAAGACTTGTTCTATGGTGACCTTATTTTTAAAATATCTGCTTTGATGGTAATTTTCTCTAAATACAATAATTACTCAAAGTGATAAAAAGCATATTTTTCTTTTCCAGGTTACCACTAAATTAATACCCAAGCATGTTTTAAATAAAAGTGCTAAAAGCCTTGGGAATAATTCTTCTGGTCTCTTTTATAATTAAACATGCAAAACTTGTTTCTCTTGGTCTCAAGTATTCTGTAATCTCTGCCATTTTATGACATTTTGAAAATAGTGCACCAAACAGAAAAGGCGTGCTCTGCCCTTTAGAAAACAATGGCACAAAACACTTATGTTTTCAAGGCTGAACAAATGACTTGAAAGGGATTATTTCTATTCTTCAAGAAGCCAATATATCATCAGTTACAAAACACTCATTTGATAGGCTTGATGTGATTTATTTTTATGAATGTTTTGTGTGTGTAAACGTGCATGCACTATGTGTATATACTTATACCTCCATAACCCTGTGGTATATCTGAAGATAAAAGCATTTGTATATAAATATATATCTTGACACTAATGGGTAATCCTCTTACTTTTCAAAAAGACAACATAGATGGTAGGCTTCTTGTTGGAAACAGAACATCCCCCTGCCTTGTATTTGAAAAAAGGCTTATGTGAAGAAGTATGAAAATACTGTAAACAGAAAGTCTCAAGAGGCTTGTTTGGAACTGAAGTCAATGCTGTATTTGTTTGTACTCAATTATCCTCATAAATAGATCTGGACAATATTCCCACAGCTTTTGTATTGCACTATGACATCGTATAATAGATAAAACGAGATAATGGATGTAAAACACTCATATGTGAAGGTTATTTTTGCTATTTTCACAGCTTTCACATATCAGAAACCAGAGACCTGGGTGGTGTTGATACCAATTACAGTGATATTGCATATAATAACTCAATGTAATGTTCAGAGCACAATCAGAATTCATTGTGTTACAATACAACATACTTAGATATTATGTTGATTTGAATGAGAATTACCCCTGTAGTCTAATATATTTGAATGCTTAGTCATAGGGGTATAGACTTGTTTGAGAAGGAATAGGAGATATGACCTGGTTGCAGTTTGGAGTTTTTAGGGACTTATAGGAGAAATTTTGTGACTACAATGGTCTTTTAGTTTTCAGAAGTCCATGGCACCTCTCTCTCTCTCTCTCTCTCTCTCTCTCTCTCTCTCTCTCTCTCTCTCTCTCTCTCTCTCTCTCTGTCTGTCTCTATCTCTATCTCTCTTTCTCTCTCTCAAGTCTTGAAGATCAGTATATAGAATCCTCAGTTACTTCACCACACTACCTGCCTGCCAGTTTCCAGGTTCCTCACAATGATGATTATAGACTAACATTCTGAAACGGTGAGCAAATCCTCCGTTAAATCTTTTCTTCTATAATTCGTCTTCTTCATGGTGTTCCTTCACAACAAAAGAAGAGTAAATAAAACAGATATTGGTCTCAGACATGGAATATGCCTGTGATAATCCATGCTGGTATTTTGAGGAATACTGAAGACTGTGGGAATTCGAACCAGAAAATAATTTTAATTATTTACGCTGAATTTAATGGGCCTTGCTTGTAACAGCAATGGTAGTATGCCCAGTTCAATAAATTCCAGAACAATATAACATTAGCAAGTTGCCTATAGTTCATTCTTGTGATGTTTTGGCAAATAAGTAACATGGCTGCCTTTGGCTATTTTCTAAAGAATCTGGGTGAGACTATATTGAAGAGTTGGATTAATGCTTGGCATAGGAGATTTTAAGAAACCCTAGTTTATATCTATTGTGTCCAATAGTTATTAATGATCAATCTTATGAAAAAGAGAAAGTAGGTCAAAAAGAAAAATGTATAGTTTGAAGAGAACAAATGCATCAAGAAATTAAGAATTGGAGCCAATTCCAGTGCTCAAGTAGAAAAAAAAATACTTTAAATAAAAAAAAAAAAAAAAAAAAAAAAAGACTTATTTGGTTGAAAATTATGTATCCTCAGGGCAAGACCCTGGCCAAATAATTCTACAGCCTGTGAAAGGAAAAAGGCATACACTAAAAGGAACTTCATACACCTAAATAATAATGGGAAGTTTACACATATGTAATCAAGTAGGGAGACTGGGTGTGGTCTCATCTACAGGATCACGGTTTTATCAAGGAATATATAGAAAAGGAGTTATGTAACCCTTCTTTTCAGTCAAGGAAATCTTCTGAGACCAGATATGAAGCCGAGGAGTTCCTGCATGGAGGCTCAGGAAGTACATCATGAAAAGCTATGAATGTGAAACATGAATTACTACAGACCAAAAGATATCACAGGTGCCATATCTATGGGATATCTGCCAAGAACAGGCCTATGCTTGGCATGAAAGCAGCTCAAGACAGAGAAGTGAGTTACAGTCCATAAAATTGGAAGGAGAAAAAAATCTGGAGAATGCTTTGACATCAAAACTGAAGATGCAGAATTTGACATTTATCTTGCATGGTCTTGGTCTTGCTTAGGTCCAGCATTTCCTCACTATGTATGCATCCTTCCCTCTCTTTGAAAATAGAAATACATATTTTGTACCATTGCATGTTGGAAATATAACATGTACTGTTTTATTTTGATTTTACAGGGTTTTTACAATGAAGATATTGCCATATCAGAAGAGACTTTAATATTATTAAGCAGGTTTGAGTTTTTGAATTTCTACAAGATCTTTGAAGTTGAAGTAAATTTGTTTTGCATTATGATATGCTACCAGTGTTTATAGTGTGGGGTCAATGCCTTTTCCTCCCTCCTCCGCTTCCCCCTCTCACTTTCTCTCTCTCTTTCCTTCTTCAATCCCTCTCTTTCTGCATGTAAATCAAAATATAGAGCTTGTAGCTATTTCTCGAATACAATTAGAGGGCCCAACTTTACATTACAAACCCCAGTTTGATTTCAGACCCCATTTTATGAGTAACTTGCTCTTAGAATGAACAGAGCTACTAGAAAATCCCCAACTCTTTCTAAGAACCATGTCACCCTGGCAACAACCACAATACCCCTAAACAAACAGGAGCTCCACCCCTAGCAACAACCAATGAGTTCTTAAGGAAAAAGTACCTAATGTCTTAAAGTAGATTGATTAAGCTAGCAAACATTGTTCATACCAAGCTGAAATCACTACTAGCCAATAGAAATGTGACAAGCAAATATCAACCAATCATCTAACTGTCAAGCTAAATGGTCCCATATCCTGCTACAACCGTGATAAGTAGACAAAGTTCGTACCTTTTATGTCATTCCACTGTTTTAGACAGGTTAGAGTGTCTGAGCTCCTGCTTAATAAAAACTCTTTACTTTTACATAAGAGTGAGATTCCTGGTGGAGTTTGATGGTCTATGGAGCCCTGTGATTGGGATATTAAACTATGTCTGTCTGCTTGCCACCATACTCCCACCTTATAATAATGGACTAACTTCTGGAAATCTAATCGAGCTCACAATTAAATATTGTATTCTATAAGTTGCCTTGGTCACAGTTTTTCTTTACAGCAATAGAACTGTAACTTTAGGCAGATATGAATGTATTTATACTTTTCCATGTCTAATAGCCTGGATCTTGCTGATAACATATGTACCATGATGATGATTGTAAATTATACTTACTTCCCTCATACTTGCATGAAGATGGTGGATCCACACTACCTAAATGGATTTAACTCTAATTTGTCCTTCACTATGACTCTAATTTCCTGCTTTATAGACTATTGTTTGTGAAGTACTAATTGATCCTTGGCAAGGATGCTCCCTTAGCCTACTGAGTTGGATTTGTTGGCAATTGAATATAGGAACATGAAAGTTTCAGTTCCGTTTACTCCAAAAATGGACGTTAAGATTTTTCATTTTAAAACTTTGTTACCAATATGCCAACAAACAAACTAGGGAGTACAGTTTACCATTTCTGGAACACCTACTTACATATAAAATTAAAAATTAGCAGTTTTAAACTATTTTTGCAAAGTGTTATACTGTGAACACATCGTATTCAAGGAGTCTAAACTCTTTGGTTTATAGTCCCATTGAAGAGGACTGATCTTCTTTTTCACAGTTTTGTCTATTGATGAAATTAAGGTGTTTTCACAGTTTCAGAAATCTAAAATTAATTTTTCCTGTGTTTTCATGTTATTGTATGTATGTATGTATGTATGTATGTATGTATGTGTTAATGTGTATATACATGTGCATTTCAGTATTCCGGTACATGTGCTTTCATGTGTTTAGAGACCATTGATAAATGATGGGTAAATTCTTCAGTGCTTTTCCACCTTAAAATTATTATGTTTAAGTGAACCTCTTTATTAAATTGATTCTTCTAGACTCAATTTCTAATGAGATCTAGAGATTTGTCTACTAGTCGACAGGACTGGTGTTGCAAATATATCTGCCACTGTTCTTGGTTTTCAAGATAGGTACTCGGAGTCCAATTGTAAGTAAACAGTTTTTCAAAGCAATCACTTTACCATCTGATCCATGTCTCCAAATCTTTTATTTTATTTTATAAATGTAAATTTCAATATTTCTTGATTTCATCCCTAGTCTTTATTGGGGTACCCTGGTTGATTTCCTCTTGTCTTCCATGAAACTATAGCCCCTGATATTTGTCTTAAAACTAGTGGAGATGTATAAATTGGATAATGTCTGTCTGAACTAGTTTTGTGTAGGAAATGTTCAATACCTTACCATCTTTGGCAGATCCTATCTGCTCTTAGGCCGACCTAGAACAAAGGAGCCTAAATACCTTCTTCTATAAAAGTGTAATAATGATCCTCACATGTTGCTGATAACCAGTACTTGTCTAATTGGACTTAAGTCCCACTCAGCAACAAGGAAATAAAGCCTGATATTAGAAACATGGCCAACTTCCTGAGGCTAGTGAGGTCATGGAACTTAGGAATGAGTCTCCTGTCATCACTTTACTAGAGTAGCATGATGTTTTACTAAATTGTAATTTTTATTGTAATACTCACAGATGGTAGCACAGCTACTATCCTTTATCAACTAAACTTCTTTTATTTTCCCCAAAATTGGAGACCATTACAGAAAACTACTAAGTGGACACAATGAGGAAATAAAACAACAAATTGAAACTGCGAAGTTACTGCTTCTGTATCTTTACATGATATAGGGCATGTTTCAATCTTGTAAATGTATTTAGCTATGTTAATAAAAAATAAACCCAGTTTAGATTTGTGAAAGTAACTCTTTCCTATAATAACCTAAAGTTTTCCTTTTGGAAGACAGCATTAAGTTTAGATATTTTTGAGCAGTGACAGTGGGATTAGGGAGTAGAGAATATAAATCAGCAAGTTTACTAGACCATGAAATTAAGTAGCTGTTATAGAAGATGGAAGCTCCACCAGTTTAAAGATAATATTATTGACGTATCAGTTGACACTAACAAAAATGATTAGTCATTGCATTTATCTAAATAGATTGATTTGGTGGTACTAAGTTCATACTCCAAGTAAATTCATTAAAAATTTAAGTATCCTGAACTTGTATTCACTGAACAACACAATTGTGTATTCTCATTCATATATGATATCCAGAGTTGATTTTCATGATCAAGGGAAGTGAAGAATTGTCATGATTATTCTGGTGACTTACACTATAGTCTCACTCAGGATGTCTACAAAGAGAAAAGCAGAGATAATTTAAATAATGTAACTTTAATTTTTATGATTCTTAACCATATATTCAGAAAAATTAATAAATATTGAGTGATTTCGAATGTGTTCTGAGGTTGTGTAAGATGTTAATAGTATACTTTGTTCTGCCTAGTAAAGCACATGAGAATCATTGAGAAATCATAATAACTATGAAATGGCACAATGTAAATTGAATAAAACTAAATGAAAAGGTATAAAATTTCTATATTGAAATAGAATAAATCCTACAAAGACATTGAATGGAGCTATTAATGTCTTAATGTCCATTTTTGTAGGAAGTCATAGATATTATACAAAGCAGATTATTGTAGCTTAAATGCTTAGCCACTTACTTGGATTTGTGTATATATATATTCATTCCAAAGTGTTTTATAATAGTAACTAAAATTAAAAGTATTTTTTATACATTTTTTGGTTGAGGGACATCGAGTTGTTTTTTTCCCCTAGTTTCTGGCTATTATAAATAAAGCCATTAATATAGTTAAGGAAGTATCTTTGTGATAGAATGGAGTGTCCTTTGGTATATGTCAGGGAGTAGCATAACTGAGTATTGAGGTAGATCAATTTTCTGTTTTCAGAGAACCTGACATATTTACTTCCAAGGTGGCTGTTAAATAGTGAAGTATTACTCGGTTGTTATAAACAATACATCATGAGATCTGCAAGCAAGTGGATCAAAGTACAATTCTCCCTGAGGTAACCCAGACCCAGAAAGACAAACATTGTGTGTACTCACTTATAAGTGGATATTAGCTTGAAAGTTAAAAACAAAGCCATAAATTATAGGATAACCATGGAAAAATCCACAAACCTAAAGAAGCTAAGTAACAAGGAGGGCCCAAGAGAGGATGTTTAAATTTTGCTCAGAAAAGGAAATAAAATAGATAGCAGACATGGATGGAGAGAACTAGTTGCTAGAGGGAGTGGGAAGGGGAACTTGAGTGGGGATCAGGTATGGGGAGTGATGGTGTGGGCATAGAATGCAGGAGAAAGAAGGGAAATCAGTGGGGGCACATCTCTAGGACAAGCTGGAGACCTAGGAATGGGGAGACTCCCAGATTTCTTTCTTTTTTTTTTTTGAGGTTTTAACATTTAATGTTCAAAATTTTTATCTATCTATTATTTATTTATTTATACTAAATTAGCACTGATTAATTGATAATCACTTTGTCTCCAAACTAATAAAAGTTGTTTTATAAGCCAAAGAATTTTTTTGACTGCATGTTTGTGTGTGTGTTAGGTGTGTCTGGGTTTATTTTTTTTTTTTTTTTTTTTTTTTTTTTTTCTAGCTGAGACTCCTAGCATATGAAGGATGGCTGTGATTGGAAGTAAAGTGAAATAAAAAAATAAATAAACTCATAAAAAATCCACAATCATGTTATGATCTACAGACTCAGATCTTAGTAACAAGAAGGGCTGATGGGGGTACTCAATCTCACTGGGAAGGGGAGAGAAAATAAAACTTTTGGGTAGACTGAGGGCAGATATGCTTGAGAACAGAAGCGATCAGATTCAGGGAAGGATGGAGAAAAAACCTAGAAAGGAGTGAAATTAGGGACATTTTGGAGACGAGTTGGAAATAGTGCAACGGAAATTACATGGGATCTATGAGAGCAATCCTAGCAAAGACACCCAGTAATGGGGGACAGGGAGCTCGCACCAGCAGTCTTTTATAATCAGGCAAGGCCTCAATTAGGCCACTAACTCAGCCAAAACCTTCAACCTACAGTTTTTCCTGCCTGCATAGTGCTCTCGGACCACACAATAGCAGAATTGTCATCCAAGATTCCAGAAACACTTCATTGAGCTACTGATGGGAACAGATCAAGAGTCCCACAACCAAACATTAGGCAGAGACCGGGTCCTGAGGCAGAGGGAACAGAAGGATCTGAGGAACCAGAGTGGTCAGGAACACACCAAGAGAGCATGGCACACAGAATCAACTGACTGTGAGTCATGTGACCTTTTGAGACTATGAATCCTGTACAGGTCCGACCTGGGTCCTCTGCATATAAGTAATGGCTGAATAGCTTGGTGTTTTTGTAAAAATCTTAATGAATAGACCCAGAGCTGTCCCTGATTGTTTTGCCTAACTGTGGAACCCTTTTCCTCCTACTGGGTTGCCTTGTCCAGCCTTGAGGTGATTTTATGTGCCTGGCCTTACTTCAGCTTGTTATGCAGTTTTGTTGATGTCCGCTGAGCCCTGTTCTTTTCTGAGAGGAGGGGAGGGGAGAAAAGGGAGGTGGGGGGGGGGGGGGAGAAAAGAAAACTGCAATCAGGATAAATTACACATGAGAGAACACTTTTTAAAAAATAATTTAAAGTATTATCAAAATTAACTCATAAATGTTGAAAGTGATTGGGTTTAAAGAAAGACAAGCGTGATGGCTGGTCTTGACTATCAACTTCATTTGGAAGCAGCTAAAACTCAGTAGTTGGGTGTATGTATGAGAGATCCACTGAGTGAGGAACAGAGACCTGGAGCTTGGTTTAATCATTCACGAATCTCCAATGAGTGAACAGCTACCTTATTAAAACTTCTTTCTGGAACAAACCTGAAGGACCCTCAAAAAGTGAAATTTTCACAGTGGGCAGAACTTTGGGCAGTACACCTAGTCACACATTTTGTTTGGAAGCAGGCGGCTACATGTGTTGACTGTTTACTGATTGGTGGGCTGTAGCCAGTGGTTTGGCTGGATGTTCAGGGACATGGAGACAGCATTAGAAAATTGATGGGAAAGACTGAGAAGAAATATATGGATAGGTCTCTCCAAAAGAGCAACAGGTGTGAAGATGCTTGCATCCTATGTAAATGATTATTAACAGGTGGCTTTAGCATAGTTTAATAACCAATTAGATTGGCTGAGCCATTCTGTAGACAGTCAGTCTTATTCCCCTGTCATCATGAGCTACAAAAATTTTGTTTCCTGTGCCTGAGAGCTTAATTTATTTTTGCCTAGAAGTTTTGGTTCCAAAAGGGGAAGCATTCCTACCTAGAGCCACAACAAAGAAACAAAAGAAGCTCATACTTCTCCCTGGTCACTGAGCTTCAGATATGACACCTGAACCTTGTAGAATAAGCCAGAAACGTGATGGCAGCTTAACTACATTGAAGTACATTTTCCAAGGACCGGCACTGTTTTTCCTACTGAAGTAGAACTTACATTTGTTACAGAATTGCCTTTCTAACATTTACTTATTGTACTAAAACTATCTTCCATAGACGTACAGAATGCCATATCCTCTGTTATAATATTCCATACATTATTTTTTCTGACAAAAGAAGACACTTCACAGCTAGAGAGGTGTGACTGTAGGTAGACCCATGATCAAGGAATGTACTGTTCTTACCATGCTCCCTACCAACCTGAAGGAGAAGGAACCAACTTGATAGAAAGATGGAATGGACATTTGAAGATATAGTTATGATATAAATTAGGAGTCAGTAGCCAGGAGGGCTGAGGTGAGGAATAATGGATGAGAAGGGAAGAATTTGTACTTGTCATTATCCCTAGTGACTTACTAAGAAAAATTTTGCTTCCTGTTCCTGAGAGCTTAATTTAATTTTGCCTGAAAGTATTTGGTTCCAGAAAAGGAAGCACACCTACCAGGAACCACAACAAACAAAGGAAGCTGAGATGTCTCCCTGGTGGTTTTGAGCTTCTAATGACCTTAAACCAAGAGGCTAGAGAAAGGAGTAACAGTATTAGGAGAGGTGATTGATCCAGATTACCAAGAAGAAATTGGATTGCCTTTCTGCAACAGAGATAAGATTGATTACATCTGGAATCCAGATCCTTTAGGGTGTCTCATGATCCTACTGCATCCTGTGATTAAAGTCAATGAAAAACTACAAAAGCCTAATCCAGGAAGGATGACAAAGGGCACAGATTCTTCTGTAATGAAGGAATTGGTCACTCCCACATAAAACTTGCCAAGATGTGCTCAGGTACTTGATAAGGGTGGAAAAATACAGAATGAGTAGCAGCGAAAGATTTCTGAATAACAGTTACGGCTATGTGACTAGTTTCAGAAAGGAGGATTAAAATTGAGATGAGTGTTTCTGCCTTTCATTTTTTTTAATGGATATATGTGTGGTTTTTTCTTTGATATTTTTTAGTTATATAATGTAGCATCCACAAAGAGAATATCAGTCGTTATTATACTTAAGTTGTAAGATTAAATAAGAATGTCCTACTCTGGAGATTGCTACTTATTCTAAAGATTACAATGAATTTATGATAGTACTTGGATAGTTATATGATGACAGGAATGATTGTGACTTAATTATATATACTGCATTTGAATTTGTACATGGGATAGTTTTATCATGTAAGGCAAAATTATGATTTGGTTACTGTTTCATTCAGAAATTAAGCATGGCATAAGAAGAAGATATTATGTGTCAAGAATGAAATGGGTGAATTTGTGATGTTCATTCTTGTTTTCTAGCTTGAGTATATGTGATATCAACTAAAACCTAAATGCTGGATACATCTGGAAGGGATTTATTTATTTTTCTTAAATAAATTATTAGAAATGATAAAATCAATGTTTGGTCTAGGTCATTTGAGGTGGGAAGTTCTTTTTACATGGGCCACACCTTCTGGTGGCAGCTTATATCAAGGCTATGGAAGAAGGAAACACACTCTCTTGGCCAGCTTACCTATGTTCTTAATGTCAGGTTTATTCCTTCAGTGGCACTGGAGCCTATTTCTTCAGGTATTCTGAAATGTATACTGAATACCAGCTGAGACACATAAACTTGTAGACCAAACAATTATACTTGGACTTCCTATCAGTAAACCACCACTTTTGGACTAGCTGGACCACAACTTGTAAATCATTTTAATAAATTATATATATATATATATATATATATATATATATATATATATATATATATATATTCTATCTGTTTTGATCCTCCAGACCCAGTGGTTCTCAACTTTCCTGTCCAGGATGGAGTGGTGATTTGTAGCTCTAAACCTTAGAATTGTAAAAGCCACATTTTAATTGTATAATGTAACCCAAACTTTGATTTATTCATTATAACTATATCCTTGGACATTTCAATAAAATGCACTTATAACACTGTCTTAGTTAAAGTTTTATTGCTGTGAACAGACACCATCACCAAGGCAACTCCTTTAAGGACAACATTTAATTGGGGCTGGCTTACAAGTTCAGAAGGTCAGTTCATTATCAAGTCAGAAACAAGGCACCATCTAAACAGGTATAGTTTAGGAGTAGCTGAGAGTTCTACGTCTTAATCTGAAGGCTACTAGCAAAATACTCACTTCCAGGCAGCCGGGATGAAGGTCTTAAAGTCACAGTGACAGACCTACTCCAACAAGACCCACACCTACTCAAACAGAGCCACATCATCTAACAGTGCCCCTCCCTGGGCCAGGGCATATGCAAATAATCACATTCCACTCCCTGTCTCCCATAGGCTTGTTCAAACATGTGAGTCTATGGGGGACATACTTAAACATAGTATAATGAAAAATACATGTAGTCCAACTTTAAAAGTCCCCATAGTCTGTAGCAGTATCAACAATGTTTAAAGTTCAAAGTTCAAAGTGTCTTCTGAGATTCATCCAATCACTTAACTGTATTCCCCAAAGCAAGACATGAAACCCAGAGGGTCAGACTCCAAACTCTGCATCTCCATGTCTGAGGTCAAAGCAGTCTTCAGATCTCCAACCCATTTTTCATTTTTGTTGACTGCAACAAACTTCTTTCTCCTGGGCTGGTTCCACTCCTTGTTAGCAGCTTTGCTCAGCAGATAGCCCATGGCTCTGACATCTCAAACATCTTGGGGTCTCCAAGGCAACTTCAATGTCTCAGCTGTTTTCTCCAATAGCTGGGACCCACACATGACCTGGTCTCCTCCAGAGGGCTGGCATCACTTACTTCTCCAATTCTGCTGTCTGTAGCACTCTAGGTTCTGGTTGACTCGACTCCACTGCTGCTGCTATTCTTGGTTATCATCCCATGGTACTGGCAACTCTAATACACTGGGGTCTTCTGCTGCAACTTGCCTTCACCAATAGCTTCTCATAAACTCTCTTCAGAATGCCAAGCCTCAACATCTTCAGTCCTGGATCATCAACTGCAACTGAAATTGCACCTTCACCAATCGCCTTCCATGGCCTCTCACAGTGCTGAGCCTCAGCTGCTCTTCATGACCCCTTCATGTCTTTACTGCCTGGGTGACTCTTATACATTACCAAGTTCAGATCCAGCATGAGGTACAACCTTGGCTATCTCTAGAAGAGCTTCTTTGTGCTCTGAGAAAACACTTCCCAGAAGATTTCACCTCAGTGATGATCTCTACTTAATCACCTCTAATTTCTTAGCTCCAGCTAACCAGCATCAATTGTCCTAGTAGTTCCTTCTACTCTTGACTCTAAAATCAGAGCAACATGGTCAAAGCTGCCAAGTTCTCATGCTTGCTGGAACTAAAACACAGTCCCCTTGTTCTACTACCGGCTTTCTGTTTTCCTGCTCCCTCACTGCCTAAGCTTGGCTGTCCTGGAACTTCCTCTGTAGAGTAACCTTGAATTTATAGATCTGTATGGCTCCATCTTCTGATACTTTTTTTGTCAAGGTAATTAATCTGAGTGTCTTCATCTAAGCTTCAGGCAGACTCCTCAGACAAGGGCAAAAAGTAGCTACATTCTTCACCAAAATATCACAAAAACAGTTCCTAAGACACATACTGAAATTCATCACTGAAAGCTCTTGGGGTAAGGCCAAACAATTAGATCACTCTCAGTAACAAAGTCTTCCATATTCTTACTAAAATAGCCCATAAAGCTCCATTTAAAGCATTCCATTGCTTCCCAAATACAAACTCTTAAAATCCACATTATACCAAATAAAAGCATAGTCATGTTTAGCACAGCAATATCCCTGATGCCAACTCCTTAGTTAGGGCTTTAGTGCTGTGAACAGACATCATGACCAAGGCAACTCGTATAAGGACAATATTTAATTAAGGTTGGCTTACAGGTTCAGTCCATTGTCATCAAGGTGGGAATATGGCAGTATCCAGGCAGGCAGGGTTCAGAAGGAGCTGAGAGTTCTACATTTTATCTGAAGGCTTCTAGCAGAATACTTACTTCCAGGCTGCTAGGATGAGGGTCTTAAAGCCACAGTGACACACCTACTCCAACATGGCCACACCTACTCCAACAGGGCCACATCCTCTAATAGTGCCACTCCCTGGGTCGAGCATATACAAACCATCACAATCACACCAAGTATCCTCTGATAATTCAGGTATTTATCTTTCTTACATGTTATACTTTTAATAAAATAACATTGCTCCATATACAAAATTTACAGCTAACCCATAGTTGCTTTACTTATTATCTGTGCTGCTCTTTACTGTCATTTATACTTTTCAGACAAGAAATAGCATGAAAAGAAACATTGGTTAATATAAATATGTTATTCATTAAAGACAACGAGAAACAGTGACACCAGTCCAGGATATGACACATACTTTTGTCAGTATATCCTTTTTTAACCTGTCTAAATTTTTAAATGAATTAATTGAAGATGCAAACTATCAGTAGAAATCTCATAATATAACATTTATATTTCATTTATGGGACATCTCAGGTATTTATTCAAGAAACAGAAACACAATTCAGAGTTTAAATATAATTTGAAATTTATAATATTTATGGTGAGTCACACTGCTTCAGAGAGTGTGAAAGGGGGATATAAAACGGGAGAACATGAGCAGTGACAATTGTTCAGAAAGCAAATAATCACAGAAAGTGACATTCTCTTTCTACCATCACATGGGCTGTCCTTTGTGAACTTCTTTAGATCGTGTCCTGGGAAATTTTGGATCTTCAACATTGGAAAATACTGAGCTATTTAATAGCTGGGTGATTTCCATAGTGTAGAGGGACATATTGTACTTGAAAGTGAGTATAGATAATCTACTACCATGCCTACTAACATCTGATTATTTGCACGAATTATCTTCGATTATCTTTAAATAATATTTAAGGAATGTTTCTGTGACAAATTTTATGGTATTTTCTTCCTGAGTGAAAATAAGTGGAAAGGAGTCAACAAGAACAACTTCACTTTCCATTACCGGGTGATCTCAGAACCACAAATCCAATTATTACTGCTTTTGCCTATTATAAATTTCCATCACTGTAATAATTCCCTTGCCACTTCAATTTTTTATGGAATAATGGTATGAATCCTGATTAAGAAGACTGAATCCCACTCACATTATTTCAATTTACCTACATAATTTATTAGTATTCATTTTCATCTACTCCAGGTGAAAGCTTCTCTGATTGTTGTTAAGCGAGACATTGATCTATGAGGAGAATTAAATGTTGCCAGGAGTGACCAAATAGCTCAGAATATAGCCACAGCTTTTGCTTGTTTTTGACATACTTATCGTAATGCCTTATTGCTGAAGACAAGAGATACACATCTCATTGAATGAAGATATTTAGCTTGCACTTACCTATATTAAAATAATATAATTGCATATTTATAACTTAATAACATAAATGTATAGGTGCTTTAGCTTAATTTTGTATCATTTACTTGTCAAGAGCCCATAGTTGAGGAGATGATATGCCCTAGATCATGGCCTACAATTATTTTTTTTTAATTTTTATTTATTTTATATATTTTTCTCTCATACAATATATCCCAACTGCAGCCTCTCCCTTTCCCAGTACTCCTTCCACCTTCCCTTTCCCCCAAATCCACTGCTCTTCTCTATCCCTTCTAAAATAGCTGCCCCCCCATCCCACCATGCGATATCAACTAGGTTAATACCCTCATATTGAAATGGAATGCTGCAACCCAGTATGAGGAAAGCTTACACTAGCAGGGAATAAATTCAGAAGCATCCTTACTGCCATTTATAGGGCTCCAACACAAGGCCTAGATCAAAAAGCCACAGCATGTATGCAGAGGGGCTAGTGCAGACTCATGCAGTCTCTGTGAGCCTTTATTAGCCCTGCTTAGTTGATTATGCCAGCTAGTTCTCCTAGTATCAACCTCTCTGGCTCCTAAAATCCTTTCTTTCCCAACATCTGTGGAGTTCCCCAACCTCCTCTTAATGTCTGGCTGTTGGTCTTTATATCTGTTCCTGTTAGTTCACAGAGGGGGACTCTCATTAGGAATCATTTCATTGACTTTTTTGTTGTCATTGTTGTTACCAGTCTTTTTTGGTTCTATCATAGATCTCTGAGCCATCCACCTTCTGGATCTTTGCCATCTAGGGAGTGTAAGGCATAAACACCCTCTCTCAGAATGGTCCTCATGTTAGACCATTGGTTGGCCACTTACACTAGTTGTGAGCAGCCATTGCCCCAAAGCATCTTGCACGTAAAATAGGTAGTGGATCATAGATTATTTTTGTCTAGGCTGGTGTCCTAGTTTTACCACTGTCAGCCTATCCTGGCTACAGAAGTTGACTTATTCAAGCTCCATGTCCTCCATTACAAGGAGTCCTTATAAGAGTCAACCTCATAGGTTCTTGGAAGCTTCCACTGCACTAGGTTTTCATATCACCCCCTAAATGTTCATCTTTCCAACTTAATGCACTGTACTTTCTTCCTATCTATCCCTCCCCTTTCTATTTCTGTCCCCATTCCCACCCTTCTTGGTCCACCCACAAAATCTATTCTATTCCCCTTTCCAGAGAGATCTATATATTCTGTCCCCTCAAACTTTTATCTATCTTCTCTGATTCTGTGGATTATAGTATGATTATGTTTTACTTAACGACTGCTATCCACTTACAAACAAATACAAATCATGTTTGACTTTGGTTTTGGGTTGCCTTGCACAGGATGATTTTTTTTTTTCTTTTAAGTTAAAAAATGAACTCCCATTAGCAATGGAGAAGTGTCCCTCTAACTCTTCTTACAAACATGAGCTGTTACATGTCCTTTTGATCTTTGCCATTCTGACAGGTATAAGGCAGAATCTTGGTTTGCTAATCATGTTGCCTTTTAAATATGTTTGCGTATTCTTATTGACTGGTGCCATGTTGATTGTTTTTAGGTAGTTTACTTACTGTGGCAGAAAACTATTAATAAGGAGAGAAGTAGCTAAAGTGCCAGGAATAAGTAGTCGTAGAATGCTCTTTTCTAAATGGGATAGCTATATTATATTCCAGGAGATAAAATCTACATCATGAACAGGAAAGAGCAGAATGTAAGAGACCAAAATGGACAGATATGCATGAAATCATGTATTCTGCACATAATTTATCTTCTTACTATCAAACTAATTATACACTTGGAAAAAAGTGATCATCTACATAAGACCTGCATATGATCATAATTGTTCAAATTTCTTCATAGATAAGGGATCCCATGACCCCCATGGTTGAGGGACAGAGGGTATTAATTTTTTTCAATGATGCATACATAGTTAATTTTCTCTTCCCCCCAAAAGTAAGTACCCATGTACACTCAGGAAAGAAATTCCAGTTTAAACAACAGATCACAGAAAAAACAAATACATGAAATTCAAAGGGAAGCTTTCAGAAAGTGAAAGCATTTCATGAATGAAACAGAAAATGAGAGAAGAATGGGAAAATTCGAAATGACATTTCCTTATGTGAAAGAATAAGCAAAAAGTTTAGAAGACTAAAACTAATAAAGCATATTTCTATGCTAGCAACAATAGATGTTTGAAGAAAGGTAACAAGCACTACTCAAAATATTTTAAGTTGATTTAACATGATGCATGTTATGTTAAAAGTAAACTTGGAATAGTGAATCATACATTTACGAATCAAATGACATTTTAATTACAAAAATTACTTATAATTGGATGACGGAATGAATTCAATAACTTCAACTTAACAGTGGGATTTATTATAAGCACTGACAATTTAAAAATATTAGAAATAAGGAAGTGTAGTGAAAAATTCCAACACATTTTAGGCAAAATAAAGTAGGTTCAGGTTGCCATAAATATTAAAAAAGTAGAAAAAGAGGTTATTTTGAAAATTTCTATAGCTAAGGAAATATAATTTTGTAAGTAGGAAAGGCAACTAACAATGGAAAATTACAGAATAGAACAGATCGTAATAATAATTTATAGCAAAGCAGAGGCCTGAGTACTGGACAACTTTAAAACTCAGGACTATTGGGTCAATAGTGTAACAGCAGCCTTGTCTGCCCTTCATGATCAGTGTTAATTACTCTTGACAATACACTGTCTCCTTTTATTGCTTGTTCATCCTGGGTAGCTCACTAAATAATATGATTTATTGATCTATGGATCTCTCTACTGCCATATCTCCTTTTAGATAAAATTCTTCTTTTGATCTAAGGAATGATTTTGCAATGTCACCAGGACAGTTCATCAAATATTAAATAAATTCTGACTGGACACACTCTTTCACCAAGGAAAGGCAGACTCATGTGGCCATGGGGGTAACCACTGAGATCCGCTTCCTCATAGGGAATGCCAAATATGCATGGACATGTTTTAATCAACCATGAATCTTTTTGAAATAATGAAATTTATGTTCAATCTCTTCTCCTTGTAGATTTCATATCCATAGCAGAATTAGCTATAGATGTTTGTCTGCCTGGGAGTTTGTGCTCTTGAATCTTAGATAGCCCTTGTTTATGACATCAAAATTACTTCATGCATGTCATGCACTTAGTGCTTGTTATTGGCAGCCTTGGCAAAGCCTTGCTAATGACAGGTTGTTGAATTGCTGTTTCTCTTTGTGTGTCTAGACATCAACTTTTCTTGAATACATGCACCTAGTAGACAGAAAACACAATACTAAACACCTCAAAACTTGTTATGCACATATATCCACCCGCGCCTTTTACCCAGACCTAGACATGGCTGTCTAAACATTTCTATTCAGAACCCAGCTAATTATCTAACTTATTTCTCACTTACCACAACTCTGTTTATTCCTATCCAATGACACGTCTATTTTTGCTCAAATGGAATACTCTGACATGCTGCCAATGCTCAGCTTTGTAAAAAATTTTTTGATTGGTGCAGCCTATTAGACAGGAATCCAGAAAGCTTTATGGAGATTGCTTTTTCATCCCACAAGTTACTTGAATGAAGAAAGCCAAAATCTCAAGAGAGAGAGAGAGAGAGAGAGAGAGAGAGAGAGAGAGAGAAAGTTAAACAAGTTAAACTAAGATGTTTAGTTGTGAAGAAGACTCAGAATATATAGAGAAATTAGAAGCAGGAGGGAAAACGATTTTTATTTTTACTTTTGATTTTATTTTATCCTTTTACAGTCCAGCCATTGCTCTCCTATTGATTTCCTCTCACAATTCCTCATCCCATTCCTCCTCCCGCCCTGCCCCCTATCTCCAAAAGGACATTGCCCCCCCCCCCCAACCCAGCCAGGCCTCCCCACTCCCTGGGACATCAAGACTCTTCAGGGTTAGGAGTGACTTCTTTCACTGAGGCCAGACCACCGGGTCCTCTGGTATATATGTGTCCAGAGCCTCAGAACATTCCTTGTATGCTGCCTGGTTGGTGGCTCAGTGTGTGAGAGATCTCAGGGATCTGGATTTGTTGACACTGCTGATCTTTCTATGGGGTGGCCCACCTCCTCAGCTTCTTCCAGCCTTTCCCTAATTCAACCACAGGTGTCCCCAACTTCAGTCTAATGGTTGGGTGTGAGTATCTGCTTCTATCTCAGTCAGCTTCTTATTGGGCCTCTCAGAAGTTAGCCATGCTAAGCTCCTGTCTGTAAGTACACAATAGCATCAGAAATAGTCGCAGGCCTTAAGCCTCCCCTTGAGATGCATCCCAAATTGGGCTAGTCACTGGACAGAGTACCTAGGATGCAATCCACAGAACTCAAGAAGGTTAACAAGCAGAAGGGCCCATACAATGACTCTTCAATCCCACTTGAGAGGGAGAAGAAAATAATCAGGGGAAGCAAAGGGACATAGGTGGGAGAGGGGAGGGAAAAGGCAGAATATGATCATGTATGGGGTGGGTAGACAGAAGCCCCGAGGACCAGAAAAATGAATGGGAATATGCAACCTTGGGGAGTAGAAGGTGGGGGGACCCTCTAGAAAGTACCAGAATCTGGGAGCTGAGAGGCTCTCAGGATTCAAAGGGAGGGACTTTAGATGGAATACCCAAAACTAGGGAGAGGGAACTCATGGAGTCCACCTCCAATAAAAAGACAGGGCATCAAGTGGAGAGATAGGGTTACTATCCCACAGTCAAAAATTCTGACTAAGAATTGTTTCTGTCTAAAAGAACTGCAAGGGCAAAAGAAGAGACTGAGGGAAAGGCGGTCTAGTATTGAGTTTTTAACCTTAATAGTGCGTCTAAGTGATATACATAACTCCAGCGAGACGCATTCAAATGAAAGTGTGTGTGTGTGTGTGTGTGTGTGTGCATGCATGCATGCGCGAGCATGTGCACACATGAGTGACTACATGCATGTGCATATGAGTGTGCACCTGTGTGCATATGTGATTATGTGCATGTCTGGAAGGCTGTGTGTGGGGGGGAGGGGTACTTTGGGGACTGCCTTTTCCTAGAAACTGTTATCCAAAAATAGTCCTCTTACTTGGAGAAAATACTTCTTGTTCACTGAGCGAAGAGGAGAACCATAACAACAAACATTTTGTGAAGAGCATTACAGTTAATAAATATAATGCAAATGCCTACCTCTCAAGAAAGGACTAATAATTTTAAACACTGCTGACTATTGAAATGCTTTTTTTCTAATTATATAAGAGAGTGAATGTAAAAGCAATTGGTATATTACAAGCGTTGTGCCAACACAAAGTTCTATTGTTATTAAAAGAAAAGCTTTAGAGCACTGTCTGTCTTTATTTTTGTATGCTATAATAGAAAGAAGCTGTTGTCAGCAGGTGTGTGAACTGAATAAATAATTTAAAGCATTGTAGTACTGGCTAATAAATACACAAGAAATAAGAAGGCTATTTCTTAGTTCCTTAAAATGTGTCAACTCTCCTCCAATATTTTTAATAAACGTTATGAGAAAACCATTCATATTTACCCAAAATATTGGCAGCAAAGAATAAAGTGATGTTTCCACGCATTTTAGGACACGTGATACTGCTATGATTCGTTGTGGTAATCAATGTGTTTATACTACTATATGATCAAGTCACATTTATTATTCACACCCATCATTCACCAAGTATTGTTTTCCTTTTTTCAGTCAGTCTTTTCAGGTTACAAGTATACATCATATTCTCTAAGCACATTTTGTTCATGTATTTTAAACACTTAAACTTGATGATCTTGGTTGCTTTAAACATTACAAGAGATTTAATTTAGATAATATCACAAAGTTGGTAATTCACACAGTATTTTACATATTTTCTGATTTTTAATGATAAAATATCTCATAATCACATCTGAAATTGCATAATTTCTATATATCCACTGATATACTGAATATTTATTAGGGTAGCAATTATTTAAAAAAATGCAATATTATTATTTTTTCACAACTATAAATAGAACTGTCATATGATCCAGCATTTCTATAATAAGATGAAGTCATCATTCCAGTAGGTATTAACACTTTCATGTTTATTGCAGTAATTTTAAAGTAGATAGAATATTGTTTTATCACATATTCCATTAAGTAAATAAAATGTATGTAATATTGTCGTGCCAAGAAAAGTTCATGAACCTCAAAAGACCACCAAGCAGCAGATTCCAATGCAATCCATTAGGCAGTCTTTATTCAAACTTGATCTTGGTCCACACCACCATCTTTGAAACAGGAGAATGAAAGTGGGGCCCCAAACATAGTGTCATGCAAGCATGTATACAGGCAAAAAAGGGGTGTCTAGACTAGTACACAGGAGACATTATGGCCTTGAACATAATGGTCTGGTGCTGGGAGCGAAACCATAAACTTAACTTCTGTTTTCCTTCTGGTTGACGGTTGTTAGAAAGTCAAGTGTCAGAAGCAGGCTTGTAACTTGGAGATGTAAATTTATTGGGGGAATAATCTAGAAACTGGTGCTAGACACTGATCTTGTTGGAGGATAGCCTGGAAATTGGTGTTAGGTACTGGCCAGTTAGTTAACTTGAATTCAACCTTAGTTCAGGTTTTCTAAGATGGACTGTGAACCCAAAAGATCTCGTCTTCCAGAATATGGATAATTAGATGTTATTTGGGCATGAAATAGTGTAATTATTGAGTTGTTATTTTCAGTATCATGGATGGAACTGGAAGCTATTGTCCTAAAAGAAGTAAGTTAGGCACATAAACTGAAATACCAGGTTTCCACTTTTAGTTGGAGGCAAAAAGTTAATTTTGTAGAAATATAGGATGCCTTATTGCTCAACTAGACCCTGGGAAGGATTCAAGGAAAAAGACAAATGGTTCAATTAATAGCACAGAAGTACAGTCTCAAGGATTTATTTCTGATTCTTTCTTATTGTAGTTACAATCACTTAAAATAATACAGGATGCATTTTAAATAACTAGAAAATACAAAATATCTAATGAAGTAAAATCTATTAATATTTCAAAAGTCAAAATGTTACTAACTTGATTCAATTATATTTTGTTTAAATTTGTTTAAATGTACTGAATTAACATAAAATAGACCATGAATATAAATGCATGTTATGTCTGTATCTATAAAATCAATATTTATTCTGTGATATGGAACTATGAAAAGCAAGACTATTTGGAAAATAGACCTGAACATTCATGTTTTTTCAATAGTCTTAAATAATTTTTAAAAATATTTTCCTTATGTTTTAGAGACAAAAGAATGAAAAATCACGAGTTGCCATGTTCTAAGACATGATCATTAATAAAGATCACCACATAAAATGTTTTTAGTTTCTTTGTTTCAAACAACCCAGTTCTCAATCAAAGGTCATCATTTGCTTTACTTATTCAGTGCGGATATACTACATTAAATGTCAGGACGCTCAGGCACCTGCAACTCTCACTCAGCTAGAACTCTCTTGAGCCCTCTGTCTCATCAAGAAAATCAACAAATCTGTGTTCAGATAGTATTTAAAGTCCTCTAACTGTGTAACAACATCCCATTCTTGTCGAGAATTTAATTGTGTATTGCCATAATAGATTCTGTGTGTCTTTGTTTCTCTCTCTCTCTCTCTCTCTCTCTCTCTCTCTCTCTCTCTCTCTCTCTCTCATTTGCTGCTTATTTAGCCCACTTCTATCTCCCCCTTTTATTCACTAGTAACATTATGTAGTCATGATGCATCAGGAATAAAAGTAGACATGAAAAATGGAAAACAGAAGATTAAATTCTTCTTGTAAAAATGCTTTGCAACATAAATATACAGAGCATGACTTTCCACATTTTTTAATTTTTAATATATTTACTCATATGTCTTAAATCTTTGTATAAATCTTACCATGTCTATGTCATCCTGATGCTAACATCTTCTGTTCTTCTTTTCCCCTATTTTATTGAAAAATAGATTCTTTTCTCATACAATATATCTTAGTCACAGTTTCCTCTCCCTCTGCTCCTCTCAGTTCCACCCAAAATCTGTTCTCCCTCCAGTCCAGACATAAACAGAGAATACTCAATAGAAAAAATTCAAATAGCTGCAAAGCACTAAAAGAAATGTTCGACATCCTTAGCCATCAGGGAAATGCAAATCAAACTGGTTTGAGATACAATGTTATACCTGTTAGAATGGCTAAATCAATAACAGAAATGACAATTCATGCTAGGAAGAATGTGGGAAAAGGGGGAGTGCTCATTATGAAAATCATTTTGGCAGTTTTTCAGCACTATAGGAATTGATCTCTCTCAAGACCCAGCTGTACCAGTATTGGAGATATACCTAAAGGATGCTTCATCTTAAAACTAGGACATTTGCTCAACCATGTTCATGATTACTCTAGTCATAGCAGCTAGAAATTGGAAATATCCTAGATGTCCAATAACTGAAGAATGGATAGAGAAAATGTTGTACTTTTACTCAATAGAATATTAATCAGCTATTGAAAAAAAATGACAACATGAAATTTGAAGACAAATGAATGGAACCAAAAAATAATCATCCTTAATGAGTTAATCCAGAAACAGAAAGATAAATATTGTATGCCTTTGCTTATATATGGACATTAACTATTAAGTAAATGATAACTGAGTTCCCATCTATAGATCTTGATAGGTTAGGTATAGAGCATGAGACCACAGGGTTCACGGGGATCTCCCTGAGAGGGCAAATTTGAATTTTATGAATTGACTGGGGCAGTAGGAAAGAAATGGATGATCGGGTAGGGATGGGAGGGGAGAAAAATGTAGGAATTGACATCTAGAATTAGAGACATCTGAAGAGTGGTTTGGCAACCTAGTACAATAAAAATCTACAATACATGGAGATTGTTCTAGTGAAGTCTTGAAATAATGGGGGAGATACAGTTTCAGCTGGACAGAATCAGAACTACAAACAAGTTCATAGTCCATAACTATGGACTTTGATGAATCAGGTCTTTGTTCAGTTTTGGTTCTATGTGCTGAGTTTAAAAGCCTAAATGACACTTTCATCATGGTTTTTGCTTATGCCATTATGTCAGAACCTGCAAAAGTCTGAAGTCTTGTTATAATACTAATATATCTGCTTATATGCTGTAAAATTGTTTGCTCATGTTCCTCCTAAGTTTAATACACTAAACCTACCTGAATAAAAATTCTACTTTTCAGTAACCCAAACTTGTATTTTCATTGTAATTGATACAAATTACAGTTTTGACATGGTGTAGTCTAACATTTAGACACTTTGAATTTGCAGATAAAGCATGAATCATAGTGTTATATATAAGTGTGAAGAAATTATACTTTGTGGAAATCTATACAAGTTCTTTATTATTTGTAGCCAGATATTTATATTATTAGTAAATATTTAGAAATGTAATATCTTTAGGGAAAATAATACCTATAATTCCTTATAATATATGAGATTTAAATAAAATAAAATAATAACTTGGTAAAACTAATAACTGTGAGACTGCAGTAAAAGAGTCACAATTTTAGACCCAAACGTCTTTTATTGAGCCACGTGACAGTATTCTGTCTCAACTCTTTGAAAGAATTCACTACATTTTTATGATAAAATATAATTTTAAGACACAATATAATTCAGTGCAACTTCAAGAATTTTCCCAATCAGCACAGTTCCAAATTTGTTTAAAACCGCAGATTCAGTGTTCCATCGAAGGGGCAAGACAATTTATTTTTTTTCCATAAACGTCTGTAAAATTGAAAACAACATTCAAACTTTTAACAACTGCACAACTGTGACCTGGAAATTTTGTTTTATAAGTAGAGGAAGTATTATACCATAATTATATGGGACATCATATATTCTGATCATAAAACTAGAGCCATGTTCTTAAAATATGTTAACATATCTATGTAATCATCATATAATTATACTGAACATTCATTTTAAAAACAAATCATCACCAAATGTTCTGGGTTATAAGAAGTAAAATATTTTCTTTGAGTAGAAAATATAAATTTTTAAATTGTATTTACGTCTCTGAAAACCACTTGAATGTTCATTTTTCTTAGTTCTCTAACTTGTATGGAGACACTTCATTTGCAGATTTCTATTTTGCTTATGTTTTACTGTTCACATATGTTCCTGCAACTCTTATATGAGAAGTATGACTGAGCAATAATATCAGTGCTGTTTGATAAAAAATCAATTTGTACTTTTTGTAGACTTTTAATGTTTCACAAAAAAAAGATTTTTAAATAATATTTTCATTGTTTGGCCTGAGTTATATAAGTATATTATACACAAATGAAATTTATGTATACATATCACGTTATGGAGTTCTGTTATGGACTGAACATTATTTCTACCCAAAATTAACTTATTGCCATCCACAACTCATTGTACTGACATTGTAGAAAAAGATTTTCAAGAGGAAATCAGGATCAGATAATAACCAGAGAGTAGACCTCTCAGAAAAAGATTAGCTTTGTGTTGTATCCTCTGCCAGACCAGGGAAAGAATGCAAAGTATGTTTTTATAACATTGTGAAGAAAGATAGATCATCATGAGGCTGTTGTTCTGATACCCTAAAATGTGATTGAACTGAATCACTGAAAGGAAATCTCCATCACTGTGAGAATTTAGTTCATGAGTCCATGTTCAGAAGAGGGACATATTCACCAAATTGATAAAAGACAAACACAAAGTGTAGGAAAGCTGAGTGCATCAACAGGTAAAATACCTTGGATAAATAAAATTGGACAAAGCACCCTACTTTGCTCATTCTTTGCTGTTTTAAGTTTGTCCAATGTGCTTAATTTCAATTTCTCCACACACTGACAGACATTTTCTTCATTTTCTAGTTGTGGAGAGAATATAGTTACTATCCAGGACAACACAATGGAAGTTACTCTTGAAAGAAAATGGAAACAAACAGGAGGAAAACATCATTTTACTCTTCGAATTAAATGGGCTTTAAACAAGTGTCTTGATGATGGTGTTTACGGAATGAATTACTCAGTCTATGTGCAGAAATTCATGATTTCATGGACAAAGTTTCTCCTTCCAGACTAGTCAGTTTGCATTTATGATGAGACAAGGCATGAGAATATATTTCTTAGTAAACAATAAAACAGGATGCTTGGGCAGTGTTTGAAAACTGGAAAACATAGGTGTTAAGTACAAAATGGGTAAAATTTTCAACGTGCAATAGTATAGGGTCTTTTTAGTTCTTAAATATGAAAACTAGCTGGGCGGTGGTGGCGCATGCCTTTAATCCCAGCACTTGGGAGGCAGAGGCAGGCGGATTTCTGAGTTGAGGGCAGCCAGGTCTACAGAGTGAGTTCCAGGACAGCCAGGGCTATACAGAGAAACCCTGTCTCGAAAAACCAAAAAAAAAAAAAAAAAAAAAAAAAAAAAAAAAAAAGGAGGGAACTACAGTTCTTTTGGTGCTGACTTCTAAAATAACTGTTTTTAAATGCAACGTTCTGATTTTGTTTTAATTTATACTCAAAAGGATAAGGATTGTGCTATTATTAAAATAACAGGTGATTAAGAGGGTAAGAGAGTTACATTGTCACAAACAATATTATAAATGAAGACTGCTTGCATGAATAGATATGTAACAGATAAAATTGAAAAAAACAAAAAAAAACTGAAGCAAGGAAAACAAATCTACTTTCTTTTTTTTAACTCTATTCTACACTGAGACTGAATTGTAATGCATTCATAGTTTTATGGAGAAACCAAATGGGAACTGAGAATGAGAGAACATTGTAAGGATGATTTTAAACCGTCCTCCTCAATACCAGATTAGTTGAACCTTAAGTCCACTCCACTTCCGAGAGGAAAATTCAGGATGTAACTCTTTATAGGTTCCAGGTAAGAGGCTTGGAAATGAGGAAATTGTTACAGCCATAGTAGCCCCACATTTCTATCCTGTAGTCACTCCTTCCAGAAGATGTTGGTCAAGATGAGACAGATTCCTCTGAGAGTCAGGCTGTCTCTACAGACATTCCTTTTGGTGCTGAATTATACCACTAACAAGGGCCCTCTGTAATCTCATTGGAATCTTGTTTTAGAACTGAGGCTCTTAATCAGAGGCCATTAGCAATTAAATCTTGTTATGAAAGGAAGTGTCATGTTCTTCAACAGCGTAGCCACTGATAACTTGTCCTTGCTTCAGTATTTAAATTGTAACACATGCTCTGGTGAGAAACTAAAAAGTAGAAGATAGATTTGCTGAGAAATTCTGAAGCTGAGATGAAGAGATGAGGGAAGCAGTTGAGGATGGAGTATTAAATAAAAGTGATTATGTTAATATAATAATGTCAAACAATAAAAAAACAAAGTAAAGTACAGTGTCCTAAAAATAAATCCTATTATTAATTTATTGCTAAAAAAACCCCCAAATTTCTTTTATATGTTAGCAACAATTATAAAGAAACTATTGAAAATGTTTGTTGCCATTGAATATTTTTCAAAAGAACTTTTCAAACAGTATTAATTTATTGGGATATCTAATAAAGAAATGATGGAGAAATATTCACAGGAAAAAGTATAACCCAAAGAAAAGCAATTTTATACACATCGATTTTCATTGGAATTAATGGAATAGATTATGAGGTATGAACTGGAAACCATATGGCTTAAGACTCATGATGTAACAGACAATTTAAGAGGTCACTGACTACATCACCAGGGAAAAGAGATTAGGGAGAAGGGGCAACACATCAGGACTACTGTAGAAAATATAAAATTATTGGTAAGAATTCAGACAATTATGTGACAAAGCAAATATTAAAATGAACAGATGTATACTATACATCTATCTTCTTGGTAGCATATGTGCAAATCAACTCATTGAGAAAGAGCTGAGAGGAAGAGAATATTTTGAGCACAACTGTAATTAGAAATTTTGATATGGGATTGCCAGACTAGTAGTGTTGAGAAAAGTATCAATAGGAAGTTTTGGTAGCTGTCGTGATATATGAACTTGAAAGTCTTCTCTACAAAGCAATACTAAATTTCTCTTGACTTAATTACAACCAATATTGCTCAATGAAGCATTTGTTTGCTTCAGTGACATAAAGAATGTAAAGCTTTCCTATGTCAAACTATGGTCATTAAGAAGTACATTAATCTTAACAGAACAATCTCAAAAAGACATCTTCAATCCATACATTGCTGCATGATAAACTGGGTATAATCTTCCTTTGACTATCAATGACTTCTTTATTTCCATTTTTGATAATTGTCACCCTAAACTGAGTGATGCTGAGAGATGTATTTTCTCTGGTCTTCCTCAACTTATTTTGTACTTTGCAAGACACCTTACCATAGCAATTTTGTAGTTGGCTTATTTATTTTGTTTTGGGTTTTTTTTTTGGAGTTTTTTTGTTTGTTTGTTTATTTTTTAGTTCTTGAATCTTTTATTGCCTGAGAAAGAACAAATATATATAGGAATAAATTTGTGTCTTTGATAAACTTTTGTTCAGAAAGTAACAAAAACTAAATGATACATACATACCATAAGGTAACTGAATTCTAAATTTTAGATCAGTAATTCTTGAAAACAATTACACATGAGAATGTTTAGAATACATGTGGTTAATTTGTTTTGATAAGGAAATATAAAATAAAAACATCAATAGAATCATTTGTGTATGTCTTTTTTGTATGTCTTTATTTTACATTTTTTTCAATCTGCTTTTATACTATTTTAATTACATGCAAGTATTAACCTCAGTTCTAGGTTGAGGGACTAGCAATACAATAGATGTAAATAGTCAAAGAACGAGCAAGGAAATAAACGAAGTCCTGTAATCACTGTTTCTAAAGGCTTATCAGGATGACCTAAATATCTCATCCTAATTTCCTTTCCTTGCCAAAAGTCATTTTCATGCCTGAAGCCTTCTTCTTTGTTTAGCCTATGATTTAGATTCCTTCCAGAAATTACTTCTATTTTTCTAGCCTAAGATTTAGATTCCTGCCTGAAATTACTTTTTTGTTTTAACCTAAAGTCAAATTCCTGCCTTAAGCCCATTTTCTTGTCCTTGGTCAATGTCAGATTCAAGCCAAGCAGCCCTCCACATCTCTCCCCTTTTTTATTGCATAAACAAGACTGGGTCTGTCTTAGGTCATTCTCACAAGAATGCCTTTTTTTTACCTGTCATGGAATATGCATTATCAAAAGCAATATACTTTTGTCTTAGGTTGGTAAGGCTCTGTGCAGAATCTTACCTGTCCTTGGCTTGCCAGCCTGTTAAATTAATAACTCTTTTTGGGAGACTATTTTCAGTTTTAAGCCATGTCTGCAAACATGTTGATGTTGTTAAAGATAAGCTATAACAGGATGGGCAGGAATAAAAGTATTCCCAGGACAAAAAGGGCCATAGCAAGTTTTGATGAACATAATGCAGGAAGAATACATTCTGAACATTCCACTGTGCTCTCACTAGCTGAATTAACCTTCACCCCTCTCACATTTGTTCTCTGTTTCTGTGAACATTTTCTTCTCCTCACTCATCTGACATTTTAATGACTAAGTTAAATGTGAGAGAAAAATACAGCTTTTCTGGGTGGTATATATATATATTTTTTATTTCAGATGTTAATGTCAAACTTGTTAAAGACTCTATCAGTTTTTAAATGTGTTTTTAAATGAAACTACCCTAGTTTCAAATGGAATTAATTTAAACACATTTAATTTATACTCTTATACTTACATATATTTAAAAATTTAATAAATAAACTAGAAATCATTTGTTTTCAGAAATCCTGAAAGCTTGGGAGATTCTAATATCTGAGATTTTTTTTTAACTTAAAATTGGTTGATGTAAACACAGATATCTTATGGAAAGGTTTGAGAGGACAAAGTAGGAAAAAGAAAATAGGGAGGGAAAATTACCAATAAAGCCCCCCAAAAATCCATATGGAAAGCTAGCATTATAGAAGCTTTCTAGAATATATACATATACAGTGTTCTTCCGAGCTGTAGCCCCTGATAATGTGACCCTATTCCAGTGATAATAAGATGCCAAAGCCCACATAGACAGTGTAATTGGAGTCAGTAGATTTTAAAAAATGAAAAAGTTGGGAAGACTTCTGTTGTAGGAGTTGGGGATGGATTAGTGGATGATAGATATGATGAAAGAATATAAAAGTTCAAATTGTAAACTGAAAGAGAAGTGGATAAATCAAAATATGAGGTTATACAAAATGTGTTAAATGAATGATGAGCCAATATCACATGTATAATTCCACATGAGGAAAAAGAATCAATATTTCATAAATATCCTTAAATGTTGCATAGATAGCATTGATACCACAGAAATGCTGCTAATTTTGAAACTCCGCATGTTGGAGTGATGACACAAGTAAAAATTTTAGCCTGTGGGAGAGTGTTTGTCATCTTTTCTAGAAATGTTTAATTATATTAGAGTTAGTTTTTTGACGATTACATTGGCTTATGTACATTGTTTACTGTAGAGATGAGAACTGGCATGCTAATCTGTATGGGAAGCAAGTGTTGATCATATTACATTTCTTCTTTTAGGCCAATTTTAAAACAATACAAATTTAGTAAGCTTGAACCAGAAATTCATTCTCATATCTGCTGAGGCAGCAACAAGTGATGTCTAGATTTTTGTGTTAGTGTGGAGTAGGTGAAGTGTGGACCAAACTGAAGATGAATTTTCTGTTTACTTTCTTGATTTTTCTTTTCATCATTCAGGCTTAGACATTACATGCAGCATACTTTAATGAAACTAAAAGGAAAACAGTGGATTCTGAGTATAAAATTGAAATATGATATTGTGATGTGATTGTTTGAATGAAAATGGCCTCCACGGGCTCATAAGGAATAGCAGTATTTAGGATTAGGACATACAGTCTTGTTGGAATAGTTTTGACTTTGCTGAAGTACCTGTGGCACTGAGAGAGGGCTTTGTTGTTTCAGAAGCTCAAGGCAGACCAAGTCTCTCTCTCTCTCTCTCTCTCTCTCTCTCTCTCTCTCTCTCTCTCTCTCTCTCTCTCTCTCTCTCTCTCCCCCCCAGATACAGATGTAGAACTCTCAGCCACTTCTCCAGCATCCTGTCTGCCTGAGTGCCACCAACCTTTCCACCATTAAAGTGGACTAAAGCTTTGAAACATTAGCCCACTCTAATTTCTAATTAATTGCTGTCCTTTGTAAAAGTTGCTGTCTCTTCCCAATAGTAAAGCCCTAACTAAGATATGCATGTAATACTGAAGCCTCAAACATCTTTAATATGCTAGAATGTCTGAGAAAGTAATTAGCTCAATGTGACTCTAAAGGCATGTCACAGAAGTTTGTCTAGTTCAGTGTGAAAATTTGCCATGAACCTCTTTTACCATCTTCCTGTTCTTAACCTCCTCATCTTACATTTTTCTACTACATGAGTCATTCACTAAAGATCAGTGATACAGTAGTGGTTTCCCAGACCTGTATTTATGGAATGATTAATTCATATTTTTTCCATTTGTTCTTCATTGGGTACTCATTTTAAGCCTTAGGAAATATAGAGACATAATACACACTAATGAAAGATACCAATGTTTTTTTTTTTTCCAACACATTGATGCTTACTCTCTGGGGATGGATGAATATGTCTGTTTTGAAACTTATAGAAACAGACTCAAATGCTAAATGCTTTCACTGTGTGATTCTGAAATCCCTCTCATGACCTTTTTATAAGTTATTTAAATCACTTAAGATAAAGAAAAGTTAAATTTCAGTCAGTGCAATGCTATAAGGCAAATTACACTCAGTTTTTACTGTTAATTTCTCCATTTCCCCAAGATTATCACTAGATTCTATTCTATACTAGCATGACATGACAAGTACATCAGTCATGATAATTATGACTATCAATCAAAAGTCAGATGGGCAATGATATATATCAGTTTACGCTGTCAAAGCATAATTAACACCAACTCTATTAAGCTTATATAAAATTATATCTTAATAATTTGAGCCTCTTACTAGACCAGTATGAGCCATTTTTCTAAGTTTCTGTGTATTGTCTAAATATCAATGTACATGACAATGTCTACTACATGTAAAAAACATGAAAGCAGTATCCTGGGGTGAATGGGCAGAGATAAATTATTCATAATATTTTTAAATTAAATTAAACACAGAAAGTTAAGTAATCTGATATTACTTGTGTAGCTGTCATCATTGAACTCAAAATAATATTGATAATGAAAACTGTCAAAATATTGTTAATGTGGTTTTGGCTATCTCAAAAATAAAAAGCAGTTTCTTTAATTGAGCAAATTAAAATCCCATTTAATATATTTTACTTAAACACACTGAGAATAGGAAAATATTGAACACTTCAATATCAAAATAAATAACATTGAAGTGTATTTAAATGTTGTCTGTCCTAATATATGTCCATGATTTGCTTAAACATGAACTACCACAAGCTGGTTTGGTAATGCTTTACATGTCAGTGTTTAATTGATATTTTTAAACTTCTATGGATATACAAAAATTAAATAATAAAAGAAAAGTGTAAAGTAACCTGGAAGGCTTCATGGTTGTCATGGAATGGACATCATCTTATGTGCATCAAAGCAACAAGGCAAATGCTTCAGAATTTTTTTTCACAACTGATATCTCTTTTGAGTTTCTAATTTAAAAGTTGCTTTGATAGTATCATGAAGTTATTATCTATTTTAAAGCTTTTATTGCAAATAATGTATACATTTGTATGTGTAAAATATTTAATTATAGTATTTCTAGTTAGAGGGAGAATTATATAATCTTTATTACATGCAAATAATGATTAATAGTTAAATGTGGCACTGCAAATTTCTTAACAGAGATTTATGATATTGATACATGAAATAAAATAAATCTTTTGCTTTTTAAAATCTATTTTTCCTTGCATTTGGCTATTAAAAATATTAGATTCCATGATTTGATTACAGGTTAAGTCTTTCTTGTTATATACTCTTAAAAAAATAATATTAAAGCTCAGCAACGAACAATGCTGAAACATTTCAGCAGAACAATGGGAACTATTTTGTTTGTGTAATAATGTAACTTTAGACAGTAATAAAATAAATAAATTTTACCTTCCAGTTATAGATAACTTTGCAGTGGCAATGGCTGGTTACAATGATTGCTTCTGAAAACTAATTAGAAGATATAGAGGATTTTAATCCAGGGACATGGCTACTCTGGTTGGAATACAGACATACCTTTATTCCCAGGAGAGAGAGGTAAGCAGATCCCCGAGTTCAATGCCAGCCTGGTATAGAACAAATCCCAGGTAACGAAAAACTTAAGAGTCATGTGTGGTGGTACATGCTTTTAATCTCTGTACTCAGAAATCAGTTGAGGGGCAGTGCAGGGAGTTGAGTTTGTGGCAGGTCACTGGGTGGCAGTTCAGTTTTTCAGTTCCTAGAGTTCAGAGGCAATTTTTACAGAGACAATTTTCTAGACAAGTTATAGAGAAAGAGAAAGCTGGTACAGACATACTGAGACAGAGAATGAGAAGGGGCCAGGAGGTTAGAATGTATTGCTAAAATTAGTTTGAGGACATGGAGATCAATCTAATGAGAAGCTGAGAGAAGCCAGGTTAAATCAGTCAGCTTAGAGAGGAGTTTGAGCCATAAAAGCTGAGTTGAACTAGCCAGGCAGAATTCAAAAATAACTATAAAGAGTGAGCTTATTCAACAGAAATGAAAATTGGATCTGACAAATAAAAGATACATTTATATGAGGTGCTCAACATGATTGGGGAAGAAGAAAGCCTACAGACATTGTAGCACACAGAGGACATCTGACAGAATCATGACAGAGAACAGGAGACATCTGACAAAATTCCACAAAGGAGAAATTGTCTGGGATCATTTCCAGAGAAACTTTCAGCTCTTTGAATTTGGCTGGGCACCCAGAAAGACTCCAGAGACTCCAGAGCAACAACAGGAGCCTCGAGCAAAAAAAGATACAAGGGTCTCTGAGAAAGTGAATCAGAATAATCCACTCCAATAATACGATTTTAATTATACAGACAGATATTTCCTGAATTAAAAAATGGGAAACTCCATTTCAGATTCCTTGAGGACGAGGATAGGAGTTGAGGGGATAGAAAGAATACTTGAAAAACACATAGCAGGATTTACTGCAATATAACCACTGGAATAAACCCTACCCTACTGTTTTATTTTTCTTTTTTTTTTTTATTAGATATTTTATTTACACTTCAGATGGCATCCCCTATCCCCATTCCCCCCCCACATCCCCCTTAGGAAACCCCTATCCCATGCCCCCTTTTCCTTTTTACATTTATACATTTTTTTTAAAATAATGTTAATCATAGGCTTTATAAGTTTGGAATTGTTCAATCAGAGGTGTAACCCACTGACCAACCTAGATATAACAACTATCTTTGACTGGTGGAGATACATGAATATCTGCCTCCCTGTCTCCCCCCTCTTTCTCTCTTTCATCACCTAGCTTCTCCTCTCCTTCTCCTCTTCTTACTCCTTTTCTTCCTCTCAGTACTCCTCCTACCTTAGCTCCTCCTACACATCACCCTTCCTGTTAAAATGAAACTTTTCTCTCAAAATACAATTAGAGCATAATTATGCCAATTTGTACCAGTGAGGTACAGGATAGTCCTAATACCCAGTCCATCCTTTTGTTGACTAACCAGCTCCTCTGTCATCTATTCTAACTAAAATATTTAGTTCTGAACCTGGCTTTAGGATGAATGTCAGCTGACGACCATCCACTCAAATCTTTTCTCTTAAGGTCAATAGCTATATGTTTTCAACCCCATCAGAATTGTGGAAAGCACAAAGCATAGTTTCTAAAACTTAGCCAATTTATAGAGACCTCTGAATACCTGGACACTCGCTCTACTTCAAAATGTTGGAGCATCTGTTCTTCTGCCTTCTGGCCCAGGATCATCTGACAAACCTTAGTGCTGCAGAATTATTAAGGGCTGACTACTCTGTCCAGGCAGATATAATCAGTCGACTATTCTGCAAGTATGTCCTTTTCTGGACAGTAATTTGTCTGTAGAAGGAAAGTGGCTATTCTTGCCTAGTGGCTGTCTCACCACAACTGGAGTAACTCCAAGGATGCTCAATTTCTTCTTAGAATTGAATATAGGAAGCTGTCCAGAGCAGACAGGTCTCTAATGAAAATGAACATTAATACTGAAATGTTTATCATGTCAATTCTAAGGATTTCTGATGTTTTGAAAACCAACTATCCATGTAAGGTAATCTGGACTGTTGCCTGTTAACTCCACTCAGCTATTTCTAAATAAAACATAGAGAACACCCTTATAATAAACTCCAAGTCATGAATTTGCTATAGTCCCTTATCTCACAGGCTGACCATCTTAAATCAGTTTTAAAAAAGTTAAAGAAGGACTGGGTCTAAGCTCTGTATTCCTAAATGTGTTATACTGGTACAATGCCTATGAGAGTAACAATATTCATCTCACTCTTATATCACTAAGAAGCTCATGCCAATGAAAACCTTAAAATTTGTAAACAAAGTAAATTGGTGCCATTTAGGAATTTATATCTTCATCTTGATATTAATCATACAGATTTCTACTAATAGGTTATGGCTATGCAATAAACCCTAGCTAATCCTCTCTATTCTGAAAAAACCACTACTTTTCCCTAGAGAGATAGCCCAACATTTACCACCTTAGTCCCCAAGCCCAGGGAATAGGGGCGCTGACTCATCATTAGCTTCTTCAAGCTGATTATGGGCATTGAGATATTAGAAGAGGAGTGGAGGGGAGAGCAAATTGACAATCCTCTGATGCTGTGTCTTCGCTGCCTCCAGATGGAATTCCTGGACCTCAGAGGTTTGAGCAGGTCTGCCCAGCTTGCTTGTTGAGTAGATACACCAAGGCTGATCATTCTGCAATATACAATTCTCAAAACAAATTTTAGTATCAAGATAGTTTTTTTTTTTTTAAGAGGGCTGACATTTTATTAAGAATGTTGGTTCTAACAGCTTTTCTATTTTTTCCCCTCTTTTATTGGATATAATATTTACATTTCAAATTTTATCCCCTTACCATATTTCCCCCACCACCCAGGAACCCCTTATCCCATCCCCCCTCCTCCTGCTTCTATGAAGGTGTTTACCCACCTACCACCAGCCCCCCTCCCCACCCTCAGATTCCCTCCCCCCCCCTCCCAGTGCTCAGCCTTCAGGGTACCAATGACCTTGTCTCCCACCTATGCCCAACAAGGCCATCCTCCCCTACATATACAGCTGGAGTCATGTGTCTCTCCATATGTGGTCCTAGGCTGGTGGTTTAGAACCTGGGGAGCTCTGGCTGGTTGGCATTGTTGCTCTCCTCATGGGACCACCAGCCCTTAAGGTTCCTTCAATTTACTCTCTAACTCCTCCATTGGGAACCTTTGATCAGATTAATGGATAGCTGTGGGTATCTGTCTCTGGGTATGTCTGACTCTGGGGGACCTCTAAGGAGACAGCCTTATCAGGCTGCTGTCAGCTTTCCCATCCTGACATCCCTATCAGTGTCTATTTTTGGTGACTGCCCATGGAATGAATACCCAGATGGAATGGTCTCCCTACAACACCCCCTTCAGATTCTGTCCCACACTTTGTCTCCATATTTGCTCCCTTGGGTATTTAGTTACTCCTTCTAAGAAAGACCTAGGCATCCTTACTTGTTCTTTCTTCTTCATGAGCTTCATGTTGTCTGGTAGTTGAATCTTTGTTGTTTCAAATTTTTGGGATAATCTCCGCTTATCAGTGAGTAAATACCATGTGTGTTCTTTTGTGATTAGGTTACCTCACTCAGGATGATATTTTCTAGTTCCATCCATTTACCTAAGAATTTCTCGAATTCATTATTTTTAATAGCTGAGTAATATTTCATTGTGTAAATGTACCACATTTTTTGTATCCATTCCTCTGTTGAAGGGCATCTGGGTTCTTTCCAGCTTCTGGCTATTATAAATAAGGCTGCTATGAACATAGTGAAGCATATGTCTTTGTTATTTGTTGGGGCATTTTCTGGGTATATGCCCAGGAGTGGTATAGCTGGGTCCTCAGGTAGTGCTATGTCAAGTAGGCTTTATCCCAGGAATGCAGGGATGGTTCAATATTCGGAAATCCATCAATGTAATCCACTACATAAATAAACTTAAAGAGAAAAACCACATGGTCATCTCACTAAATGCTGAGAAAGCATTTGACAAAATTCAACATCCCTTCATGTTAAAAGTCTTGGAAAGATCAGGAATTCAAGGCCCATATCTAAACATAGTAAAAGCAATATACAGCCAGCCAGTAGCCAATATCAAACTAAATGGAGAGAAACTTGAAGCAATCCCACTAAGATCAGGGACTAGGCAAGGCTGCCCACTCTCACCTTACCTATTCAATATAGTACTGGAAGTCTCAACTAGAGCAATTAGACAACAAAAGGAAGTCAGGGATACAGATAGGAAAGGAAGAAGTCAAAATTTCACTATTTGCAGATGATATGATAGTATACTTAAGTGAACCTAAAACTTCCACCAGAGAACTCCTAAACCTGATAAACAACTTTAGCATTGTGGCTGGATATAAAATCAACTCAAGAAAATCAGTAGCCTTCCTCTATTCAAAGGATAAACAGGATGAGAAAGAAATTAGGGAAATGACACCCTTCACAATAGCCACAAATAAAATAAATTATCTTCGAGTGAATCTAACAAAGCAAGTGAAAGATCTGTATGACAAGAACTTCAAGTCTCTGAAGAAAGAAACTGAAGACCTCAGAAGATGGAAAGATCTCCCATGCTCCTGGATTGGCAGGATTAACTTAGCAAAAATGGCTATCCTGCCAAAAGAAATCTACAGATTCAATGCAATACCCATCAAAATTCCAAATCAATTCTTCATAGAGATAGAAAGAGCAATTTACAAATTCATTTGGAATAACAAAAAACCTAGGATAGCGAGAACTATTCTCAACAATAAAAGAACCTCTGGGGGAATCACCATTCTGGACCTCAAACTGTACTACAGAGCAGTAGTGATAAAAATTGCATGGTATTGGTACAGAGACAGACAGGATGATCAATGGAAGAGAATTGAACCTGCACACCTATGGTCACTTGATCTTTGACAAGGGAGCTAAATCCATCCAGTGGAAAAAGGACAGCATTTTCAACAAGTGGTGCTGGCTCAACTGGAGGTCAACATGTAGAAGAATGCAAATTAATCCATTCTTATCCCCTTGTACAAAGCTCAACTCCAAGTGGATAAAGGACCTTCACATAAAGCCAGATACACTGAAACTAATAGAAGAGAAGTTGGGGAAGACCCTCGAATACCTAGGCACAGGGGAAAAGTTCCTGAACAGAACACCAATGGCTTATGCTCTAAGATCAAGAATTGACAAATGGGACCTCATCAAATTGCAAAGCTTCTGTAAGGCAAAGGACACTGTCAACAAGACAAAACGGCAACCAACAGATTGGGAAAAGATCATTATCAATCCTACATCCGATAGGGGGCTAATATCGAATATTTACAAAGAACTCAAGAAATTAGACGCCAAACAACAAAATAACCCCATTAAAAAATGGGGTACAGAGCTAATCAAAGAATTCTCAACTGAGGAAACTCGAATGGCCGAGAAGCACCTTAAGAAATGCTCAACATCCTTAGTCATCAGGGAAATGCAAATCAAAACAACACTGACCTACCCTACTTTTTCTATTGCAATTTTTACATATTTACTTAAAAAAAAAAAAAAAAAAAGCTCAGAAGCAGAGCATGCAACCAGTTGACAGGCAGTGAACATAGGCAAAGTAACAGAGAGTAAGAGGAAGACAGGAGAATGAATAGAAAGATGCACAGGAAATAGAAGGGAAAATTCTACTCCTGTGCATTTCTTTTGAGAAGTTGTGGAGGAGAGTTAGTTTACTTTTGTGATGGTGGCTGAGGAAGAATGTCAGCTGGGTGACTTCCATGCCTCTCTGAGCTAGCTTCTGAATCTTCATTTCATCATCTTTCTTCTGAATCTTCATTGGTAAAACTGAATGACTGTGATTTTGTTAAAAACATTTAGTGCTCCAATACTTGGCTAGCTGGGGACAAACTGAGAAGACAACAGAATTGGTAAGTCACCTGGGGAGTTCTCAAAGAGAAAGTTAAAGTTAAAAATATCACAATACACAGTGCTAGGTGCTAGAACCATGCATTGTGCTACTTTAAATGTCTTGAAATTAGAAGCAGAAAATGATAATATAAATGACTTAATTAAAATGGCTCAATACTAAATACAGTTATTAACATTTTAGTATTTCATACTTTATCCTCAATAACAATAGTGGTTTTCTGTAACCTCTCAAAGGCAGTTTTAGAGATACAAGAAAAATAAAAATATGATAAGTGTATTGATATGATACACTACTTAGAAAGACTTATAAATTAAAATAAGAAAAATACTAAGACATAGAGGAATTTAGATAACGACCTTCCATGCAAATACATGATGAAACTGGAGAGGGGCAGCTTAGCAATGTTAGAAAACCAGTCTTGCTTTCTTCAGTTATTATAGATTATCTACCAACAGATGACAGACAGGCCAAAGTTTATGAAGAAATTAGATGGAGTACTATAGACATTAGATTTGAGGAAATTTAAGTAATTTCATATTGTATGTATTCACTTCATGTGGAACATGTAAATTCATGGGCTACTCAGAGCAGAATTGTCTCCCAAGACTAGAAAATTTGGCAATAGCAATATTGGAAGCTGGTCTTCATTTGCAATGTTGAACATAGTGGAAAGAGGAAGCTATGGACATAGAACAATTTAATCAAGGTAGAATGAAGGGAATCTCCCATATGCACTGTGCCAGAGGCTACCTGGTCACATTGAACTTCAACTTAAATGATCAGACCTTTCCCACCCCAGCCTTCTGGAGTATACAGAAGGTGTGGTGAAGGGTGGCATTGGACTAATAAATGCAGATCAACAAGTCATAGGCAAAATAACTTTTTACCATCGGGAATTTCCTCAAGAGTTTCCCTCAAGTCCCACTATCAATTTTGATTCAAATTCTGATTTAAGCATCAGGAAAACTTATCTACAGAGCAATTAAAAGATTTAATCTTTTAATATACTGCTGTGTATATAATCAAGGACAGAACAGCTTTAATAGATAAAACAAAAAATCAGGAAAGAACAAAAAAAAAAGTATTTTAGAAAACTGCTATAAATGATCACAGACCAAAGATAGAAATACAAATAAATGGCATTAAAATTTAAGGTTTAGTAGACACAGGAGAAAATGTAGCAGTAATTTCACCAATCTTGGCACCCACATTGGCCTTTTCTTTTTTCTTTTCTTTTTTTACATTTTATTTTTTTATTGGATATTTTATTTATTTATGGTCCAGATATCATCCCCTTTCCCCATTTCCCCTCCCTAGAACCCCCTATCCTATACCCTCTCTTCCTTTATGCTTTTATACCATTTTGATTACATGCATGCAGTAAGGTCAGTTCTAGGTTGAGGGTCTAGCAATACAATAGATGCAAATAGTTGAGGAACAAGCAATACAATAAACACAAATAGTCAAAGAAAAAGCAAGGCATTAAACCCAGTTAAGTGAACACTCCTGTGATCACTGTTTCTAAAGGCTTATCAGGATGACCAAAGTATCTGAGCCTACTTCCCTATCCTAGCCCAAGGTCATTTTCATGTCTGAAGCCTACTTCCTTGTTGTAGTCTAAATTTAGAATTCTGTCTGAAATTACTTCTTTTTTCTTGCCTAATATTTAGATTCCTGCAGGAGATTACTTCTTTGTTGTAGCCTACAATTTAGACTCCTACCTGAAATTACTTCTTTGTTTTAGTCTAATGTCAGATTCCTGCTTGAAGCCTACTTCCTTGTCCTTGGCCAATGTCATGTTCCTGTCAAGCAGCCCCCTTCCTTTTCCTTGGCCCATGTCAGCTTCTTGTCAAGCAGCCCCAAAGGCTCTCCACCTCTTCCCCTTTTTTATTTCATTAACAAGACTGAGCCCGTCTTAGGTCCTTCTGACAATAATGCCTTCCTTACCTACATCATAGAATATGCATTATCAAAGGCAATGCATTTATGTTTTAGGTTGGTAAGGCTCTGTGCAGAATCTTACCCGTCCTTGGCTTTCCAGCCTGTTAATTTAATAACTTTGTCTGGGGGTCCATTGTTAGGTTTAAGCCATGTACTTTGGCTGCTCACATGTTGATGTTGTTAAAGATAAGCTTTAGCATGATGGGCAGGAATACAAGTATTCTCAGGACAAGGACTAGCCTGATCAAACTGTATATGCCATTCCTGAGATTTGTCCAAAATAAAAATGCTGAGCTCAGGCCATGAATAATTTTATCGGGATTATCTGCAGCATCAAAGGTCAATAGAGCAGCATTCTTTAAATTTATAATCTCATTATGCAAAATTGACACACCCAGAGAGGTGTTAGGATTATGCCTAATATGCCTCAGGTGTTTTTAAATGTTTTTCTAATTGTAATGACAATCATTGTGAATTTCAAAAGTAACACTATTACAATAATATTTGTCATGATACTTGTGATGGCTGCTAACTCTTGAACCTTGAACCTCCTTCAGATAATTTGAATGGGTTATAGAGCATCATTCGTTGTTCCAGATACCTATATAAATCCTTTTATATACTCAATACATTAGTAACTTTTTTTTCTAGATGGTTAACAAAAATAGTTGTCTTAACTACTTCTGTCAATGCTATTGCAGAAGCAGTGGTGCTAGCAATTAATAAAATTAAAGCTGTTATACCAGCAATAATCAAGCCTGCTACTTTCTTGCTTCTACTAAAAGCCTAATTCACTTCTTAAGGCACTTTCAAGTTTTTTTCAGAGAATCAAGGTTTTCTAATATTCAAGGCAGTGAGACAAATGCTGGTTGATAGATCCCCATAATAGACATGCCAGGTTTCAACACACTAACATAATTGGAAATTATACAGTTAATGCAACTTACAATAAATGCTGTAGAAGAGACAAAACAAATTTTAACTTGACAATAAAAGAGCCTTAAACCATGCACTAATGCTTGTTTGAAATCCAGATCCTGTCCCAACATTATCTCTTGTTATCCTAACATCATAGCGAGCTACAGCTAGTTTCCAAATATGTTTCTGACAAAGTCCAGATCCAGTCTTCCAAAAGTAGACTGTTATTTCCCATATTGGATTGATTTCTAGACCAGTACATGATTGAGTCCTAATAGCTGGGCAACTTTAAGAAGAATACAAGAGACATAGTTTCTCTTTTAGATTCTCTATCCCAGAAGGTCTAAAAACTTGAGGCAAGGCAGCTTGTCCCATCTGAGATATAGTCAAGCAAAGGTGGGTCAGGATCATATGTCCAATACAGCTCCCCAGTCACACTTGTCAGGGCACTCAGCAAGCTCACAGTTCAGCATTATTGTTTGTCTCAGCAATAGTGTGTCTCACCAATCTTTTTAAAGTTCCATGGGCCTCTTCCACAATACCTTGTCCTTGAGGTTTATACAAAATCCCTGTAATAAGTTGTTGAGAAAAAGTCTTGACTGCTCAACTACAATTGCCAGACCCATTATCTGATTTTTTTTTAAATTGGATATTTTATTTATTTACCTTTCAATGTTATCTCCTCTCCCATCCCCCCATCCCCCTCCTCCTATTACTATGAGGGTGTGATCCCACCATCCTCCCATTCCTGCTTCCCTGCTCTTGAATTCCCCAACGCTAGGGAATCCAAACTTTCAGGCACCAAGGCTGTCCACTTCCACTGATGACATGCAAGCCACCCTCAACTACCTATACAGGTGGATCCATGAGTCCCTCCCTTTTTGTTCTAGGGCTGGAGATTTTAGAGTGGCTACTCCAGCTTGTTCCTTAGGACCATTTGCTTGAAAAATTGATTTCCAGCCTTTTACTCTAAGGTAGAATCTTTCTTTGTCACTGAGGTGGGTTTCCTGTATGCAGCAAAATGCTGGGTCCTGTTTACATATCCAGTCAATTAGCCTATGTCTTTTAATTGGGGAATTGTCTTCATTGATGTTAGGAGATATTAAGAAACAGTGATTGCTGCTTCTTGTTATTTTTGTTATTAGAGGTGGAATTATCTTTGTGTGGCTATCTTCTTTTGGATTTGTTGGAAGAGGATTACTTTCTTGCTTTTTCTAAGGTATAATTTCCCTCCTTGTATTGGAGCTTTCCTGCTATTATCCTTTGTGGTGGGTTTGTGGGAAGATACTGTGTAAATTTGGTTTTGTCGTGGAATATCATGGTTTCTCCATCTATAATAATTGAGAGTTTTGCTGGGTATAGTAGACTGGGCTGACATTTGTGGTTGCTTAGGGTCTGTATGACATCTGTTCAGCCTCTTCTCACTTTTATAGTATCTGGTGAGTAGTCTGGTATAATTCTGATAGGTCTGCCTTTGTATGTTACTTGGCCTTTTTCCCTTACCGCATTTAATATTCTTTCTTTGTTTTGTGCATTTGGTGTTTTGAATATTATGTGATGCGAGGTATTTCTTTTCTGGTCTAGTCTATTTGGCATTCTATAGGCTTCATGTATGTTTATGGGCATCTTGTTCTTTAGGTATTTAGTTCTATGATCTGTCCCTGTAAATGATTTAAAAACTCTTAAGTTCTAAATATATATGCCTCCAAATTGCATTTTATTTTTTAATATTAACACTTTACATAACTCTTCACAAGTTAGACAATTTCCCAGTGTACTTCGTAAGTGACAAAATTTTGCCAGACCCTAAAATTAATAATAATAACAATAATAATAGCAATAATAATAAACTTTTGAAAAATGTCCTCTCCTTTGACTCATGAAGCATTTGTAATAGAGTGGAATAGTTGTGAAATCTTTCACATTATACAACAAGCTTGCTGGTTTCCTCAGCATTAGGTGTAAGGTATTCACCTATATTGTCATTTTCATAATGAGGTATAATTTCCAATGAGGTGAGAGACTCTCAGGACACAAAGGGAGAGACCTTATATGAAATGCCTGGCAATAGGGAGAGGTAACTTCTAGAGCCCACCTCCAGCAGGAAGACAGAGCATCAAGTGAGGGAGGAGGTTGCCATCCCACAGTCAAAACTCTGACCCATAATTGTTCTTTCCTGAAAGAACTAAAGGAATGGAAATGGACAGGATCTTGAGTTAAAGAAGGTCCAGCGACAGGCCCAAAGCTCAAGGGGAGGTCCCAAGACCTGACACTATTACTGAGGCTATTGAGTGCTCAAAAAAAGGGACCTATCATGACTGCCCTCCAAAAGACCCAACAAGCAGGTAAAAGAGTCAGATGCAGATATTTGCAGCCAACCAATAGATAGAAGCTACTGACCCCTGTCATTGAATTATGGAAAGGCTGAAAAAAGCTGAGGAGGAGGGCGACCATGTAGGAGGACTAGCAGGCTCAATCTGAACCCTGAGATCTCTCAAACACTGAACTACCAAAAAGGCGGCATACACCAGCTGATATGAGGCCCCCAACACATATACAGCAGAGGACAGCCGGATCTATGTTCAATCAGAGATGATGCACCTAAGCCTCAAGAGAGTGGAGGCCCCAGTGAGTTTAGAGGTCAGGTGGGGTGGGTAGTGGGGACATCTTCGTGGAGACAAGGGGTGGGGAAAAGGTATAGTATGTGGAACCGTTGGCAGGTGGACAGGAGTGAGGGAAATAAAATCTGGGTTTAAAATAAATAAATAAATAAATAAATACTAAAAAGAAACTAAACAGCCACAGAATTTTCCACCTCATTAGCTTGCAAATCCCTATTATTGAATTTTAGAGTCTTCCATTGAATTTGTCAGTCCTATATAGGCTTGAAGTATATTAGACTTTGTTACATCCTCACCTGTTTTATTTGTCACTCAAGGTGATACTATGTCTTAAAATTATAGCCTGAAGAAATACAAAAAAAAAAAAATAGGTTGTATGTGTGTTCAACTATTTCAATATTATATTTATATAAACATAAAATATATTTATAACAATATTTTCCTCATCCATTCCCTCCAAAATTCGTGTTCTTTCTTTTGAAAATCCGCTGAGTTACTTACAGCTGCTTATAGGTGTAGGGCCATCTACTGAGCATATGTAGCCTGTCAGTTGTCTCATGACCTGCTCCTCACCCAGAAGAAACTGATCTCATCACCAGCAGCCATTAGTTGTCCATAACATCTCAGCTAGCAGTGAGCCCCTCCTATCCCCATGCTGAGATTTTGTGTAGCATAATTCTGTGCAAGATTGTATATACAGTAACAGATGCAATATGTTACATGTTAATAATTTTCCTTCTGTGTCCATAAAATACCTTTTTATTACAGTCTTCTAGGCCTTCCCACTTACGATATCTGACACTCTTTTCTAACTCTCCCTGAGACTGAAGAGGATAAAGAAGAGGAAAGTATGTGTATCATTTAGGACTTGGCACTATGTAATCTTCCTTAGGTCTCCCTATCTCCTTGGCTCCCTGTGTCTTTGTCTCTCTGTTTCTCTCTCTGCCTCTGTTTGTATGTTTCTGTTTGTCTCCAGTTCTGTCTCGCTCTGGACTCTCTCCCTCTCTCTTTCTCTCTGTGCTCTGTCTCTCTACCTCTGTCTCTGTCTGTCTGTCTCTCTGTCTGTCTGTCTGTCTCTCTGTCTCCTCTCTTTTTCATTATGTTTTTGAGCGATTGTCTCTTTGTATAGCTCAGTATCTTCCTGTTCCACTGTTGGGATTACAATGTGCTAACATCAATGAACATATTTTCTTATACACATCTTTGTTCCAATGCAAAAATAATATAATTAAATAGGCAATTTTTACATCAAACACACATTAAACATAAATGGAAATAATTAATGGCATGATTGAAATAATTAATAATCAAAATATTTATGTTATAATAATATTAATTTTCCATCATAATTACAATATATTGTGACATATTCCAGTATACATTTTAAACTCTGAAAACAAAAGAATTTTAAAGTTAATTTTAAAGTGTATAATTACATCATCAGAAATCTAAGTTCAAAATTTTCAGTAATAATAGAAGGAACCAAAGTACATATTGACATATACATAATAAAAAACTATATTTATAAATATTAAGAAACATTACAAATATAAGGAAAACCATATACATGATAAACTATTGTATATTGCTAATAAAGTAATACTATGCAATCATTATTTTAGCTTCAAATGAAAGTTGATATCTCATTTTAGATAAATATATTATAAATTTTGGAAATTCACAACTGCATACTATGTCAAAAGTTAAAAGCAAATTCTCTTGCTCAGTTTGATGTCAGATACTTATACACAGCTCCACATCATTCCAACAAAATGTCACCCTGTGATTAATATAAACAGTTCAGAAAAAAATATAACAAGAACTGAGACAATGAGGCACTTTAAAGAATCAAAATAAGTTCATTTAAAACCACAGAACCTGCCCAAATAAAACATTTGTACTCGCCATTGACGTTAGTATAGTCAGTAACAGGACTGTGTTAGGCTGGTGTATTGGTTACTAGCACTAAAGATAAACTTGTGGCATCAAAATGAGTTATTGTAGCATTAAGACAAAGAAAAAAAAATTCAAGAATTCCCTGTTGCATTAATTTGCAAAAGAATTAGCTCATTTTTGAATTTTCCACTTTCCTTTTTTTTTCTGTCTACCGTTTTGTTTGTGGTTTCTGGCTTATTAGCATTATGTCCCTTATGTGTGTCTGATCTGCCAGGATTGCCTGTGTCTTTGTGTGAGTTGAGGTCACTATGCCTATCTTATGCCTTAATGTCCTTAACAAAAGGTTTAGGTCTGTATTCATTGACAGCACAGAAAGCTTCATGTGGATAAAGGATGAAAGTCACTTTACAGAGATCTTTAAAAGAGATTTTTTTTTTAAGGGAGTAAGTTATTTACTTGAAATGACCCACAAATCACTGAGTACTGGAAGTACACCATCATTAAATTATACCTAGATCCTTTTAATATGAGTGATATTAGTTGTATAAGATTGTTTTCAATCTATTAGCTATTTTCAGCTAATTATTAGCATAATATACGAATGCAAACACACATGCATTGCTCTGGGTTAAGAGCATGGAAAAGTATACAATTTAAAGTTAAGACTATGTATTACCTTAGGTTGAAAGTTAGTTTGAAATCCAAGGCCAGAAGTTTGGCTTTTGGGTTGTTCACTTAAAGACAGAATGAAACAAAACAAAACAAAACCAAGAAACCAACCAACCAGCCAACCGGCCAACCGGCCAACCGGCCAACCGGCCAACCGGCCAACCGGCCAACCGGCCAACCAACCAACCAACCAACCAACCAACCAGCCAGCCAGCCAACCAACCAACAAACCAACCAACCAACCAGCCAGCCAACCAACCAACCAACCAACCAACCAACCAACCAACCAACCAGCCAATCAACCAACCAGCCAGCCAACCAACCAACCAACCAACCAACAAACCAACCAACAAACCAACCAACCAACCAACCAACCAACCAGCCAGCCAACCAACCAACCAACCAACCAACCAACCAACCAACAAACCAACCAACCAACCAACCAACCAACCAACCAACCAACCAACCAAAAACAGGCTTAGTACTCAGCAGGCTATCAGTTTTAAGTATTAGTGACAACAGCTTATACTAAGAACTTACTACAAGATTCAGAAAATAGTTACAAGATTTTGAACCTAAGAGGTATTAAAAAAAAAAAAAAAAAAGTATCCCCACAGGGTGGATAAGAGCATAGCTAAGAAAGCCATACAGCAACAGTGTTTAATACAATCCCAGGTCAAATGTCTAGGTGATTCCTTAGAGGGTCAGTTAGGTTAGCAATATTTCTAATACAACAAGGCAAGGTTTACAGTGAAATCAACCTATGCCAATTGCCATGAGAGCACAGGAGAAAAATGATATTCCTAAATTTGGAAAGACAGTGATTGCTTTTCCAATTGAGTGACATTTAGATGAGATTTTTTTTAAGAGAGACATTAGAAAGTTTGATGAGATCAAAGGTAGATGACAGAGAGAAGAAGAGCACTCGTCACAAAATTAGATATGAAAATGGCAGATGTAAAGTGCTCAGGGAACTGAAACTGCAGTTGTCACCTGCCAGGTTGAGGATCATTTCAAACATCATACTGTGTTCCTATGGATTCTTTGCGTCTTTCTATAGAGAAGATTGAGTTTCTCCTTACTTCCTGCTACTTTTGCCTGAACTAAGAACAGTACTATTTAAAATTATGAAATGGTTTTATAGATATTTTTAATTATGTTTTCATGTATGTGGTTCCAGATAAGCACATGTAAGTGCCAGTGCCCAAGAGACCAGAGGCTTTGGATTCCCCTGAAATTAGATTTACAGAAAGTTGGAGTAGCTGGGTATCAAACCCGTGTCCTATACAAGATTATTTAATGCATTCTCTTTGGAGCTTAGCCATATATATCTACAGACCTTGATTCTGAAAACTTTGCTCGAATGATTTCAATTGTTCATTATGATATTCTGACAAAAAGTCTAAACTATCAATTTCTCATACTCTGCCTATTCAACAAGTGCAGTTATCTAGACTCATGACATACTACCTTGGCAAAAACCAAGAACTGAATCATTTGACAAATATTATGTAGAAAATACAAGAAGCAGCTAGAAGGTTGAAAACTTTTTATTCCAGTGTGTATAAGAGACTAGAGACTTCATCAAAATCACTGTTGTGTGTAGGTGTGCAGATGTTAGCACTGATTTTGGAATTAATCCAAATTGCAAGAAAATTATGACAACAAAATCAGTTTCATCAGCATAAATATGAAAGAGTGCCGAAGCACAGGAGAGACTGACAGCTGTCAGCAGAAGATGTGGACTAAAGGGCTTTTCTATTTGATCCTATTTTATTGTGAGAAATGTATAATGATTCAAAGATTGATTTAAAATACACTAAGGTCAGATAAAAATGGAAGAACATGAAGAAACAAGAAAGAATGAAGTGTTGCTTGTCTGGCACAAGTTGAGTGTCATCTCAGAAAGTGTGTTTGCAATTCTGCTCCTTTTGCTTTAAAATCTTCAGCCTGGAGCAGGTGGGAAGACATAGAATACAACACACAAGAGATTTAAACTTATTTTCTTTGGTTTATTAATCTGAGCAGAGATATTATGCTTTAGAAAGGCTATTAATACTATTGGAAACTTGTGACATTTAAAGGCACAGTTTTATTAAAATGTTAACATTGCATTTCAATTAGACATTTAGCTCTAGCAAATTATCTATCTCTGACTTTTTTTTGTCCTAAAAATGAAAATAATTACATTACTTTAAAAGCTGTAGACTGAATAGCACATTATACAATGAAGTATTTACATCACACACTGTGCTTCTCACATGGTATAAACTCATCCAGTATTAATCACTTTCTCAGTGTAATTTGATAAGCAACAAATTTAGTTTTAGGCTTAAAGTATAAATAAAAAGTCTTTAAAATACTGTTAAGATACAGTGAAACTATATGTAAGCTATTAAAACTGTGTTCAGAGTGAAAAAGTGTTTTTTTATTAACTATCTTTTATCTGAACAATACCAACTTCTGCAACATTCAGTAATAGACAATTTAAAGTAAAACCAATTGTGATGAGATCATCTTTAATTTTTAAAAGAATTTGACAATGAATGTTTGATTTTTACTTGATTCATTATTGTAACACAAACAAAAAATCTATTTATGATACATTTTGGTGTTTTCATATGTCAGTCATTTATCAATATTCATGCTGATTCTATATCTTGGCTATTATGGATAGGGTTAAAATTAATATTGTAATATAAATATCTCTTGAATATAATAATATTATGCACATATTAGGAAATTAAGTTTATGGATACTATTGAAATCCTTATTTCAGTTTTTAAAAAATCCAGTATCTGGTTTTCATAATGGTTGTAGTTTAATATTCTATTCAATCCTGTGTAAGATTTCTTTTTTTACAAAATACAATCTCATTGCATTTGGAATTTTGTTGTGTAAGGTTTTTTTGTAATGACCATTTAGTGATTATATCTATACAGTCTGATTTGTCTATATCTCCTTATTTATATATTTCTATGAATGTTGACAACTTAGATGTATTCTTTTCAGCAGGTTTAGCAAAAAAAGATTGATGTTCTCTGTTAATTGTTTAATTTGTTACTGGTTTTCTGCATTTTCACATGTCGTTTGCACAGTAACTTGTCAGGCATATTCTTCATAGATAGTTTCCTTTAATCTGTAGCTTGTTTTGTCCTATTTATGTCCTAGCTATGTTTAGGTGGACATTCTTTTTAACTTTCATTTCCTTTCCCTCTTTCAATGATTTGGTTCTATACAAGTTTGCCGATCCCAATGTTACAAAGCATCCATTATGCATTCTGTTCCAAAACTTCAATTCTTACAGTCTTATACTTGAGCCTTTAATAAATTCTGAGTTTTGTTTTCTAAAGGATAGGTGATAGGACTTTAGTTTCTTTTATCTGGATTGGGGCAGATTTTGTTCTGTTTTGTGTGGGCTTTTATTTATTTATTTATTTTTTGCACAATTGTTATTTTATCTTTTAAAGAAGTGTTTACATTTAATTCTTTTGAAACGCTTTGCTATAAATATATATTTTAAATGGGTGTCTTCTCTTTCTCTTCCACTGGTCTACTGTCAATTTCTATCTATGTACCTGTAATGTTCTATGACTTATGGTTATATTGTACCATAATTTGCTATTAGGTTCTCGTGTTCCTCCATTTTGGTTCTCTACACGTGCATTATTTTGTTATTGTCCTTTTTTTTTCTTTTACTTGTGGTCACCCTCTGATGTCTTTTATCTCTAAGAAGATTACATCTAGGCTTCATGGAGAGTATGATAACTGTATATGTTGCTTGGAGAAGTATGAACACTTGAAAATATTGGTATTTCTTTAGGTCATAAAAATAGAACTTCAGTTATCTTATTTGTGCCCAACTTCCATCTCATTTTGTTTATATTAATTATGTTTACATTTATATACTTTAGTTGATTTGTTCATTTGATCCCAGTGTATCTCATAAGGTCTGAAAACTGGACTGCTGATTTATTTTTACGTAGTTCTAGAAATGTGTGCAGAGCCAAGTCCTAGCAGAAAGCGAGTATCATTGCAGCCATCTCGGGCCATATATCCTGACATGATACTTGTTTTTCAACAGCCTACAACAGCTGAGCACACCCTGATAAACATTTTGTTTTTCTCAGACATATCTTGTTTTGTTGTTTAGTGTCCACAGCTGCAAGGCACATGTGATAAAGTGTCTTCAGCTGCATTCCCTGTTTGTGCTTATATACACATGATTTTCTTTCAATAAACGGGACCTGATCAGCCATCCTGTCATGTCTTCATTCTTGTCCTCATCTCTTGCTCTTCCATTCCTACTATCTCTCTTGCTAACCCTGTTGACTGACCTGCGGGCCGGGTCAGAAATGAACTAGATATTTGCAGCAAAGTTGATCAAACAATCAAATTACTAGCTAAACTTTTCTTTAGTTTATTTCTTTCAGTGTACTGTGTGTTGGATATGGTTGCTGAGTTTATCATTTAAATCATGAGGCAACGCCATAAAAGTTCAATAATAGTAAATAGAAAGTTAGAAAAGCATGGGTAGTATTCGTCAAATCTGGCCCTAATTATGAATGAGTTTGAATTAGACAAATGCCAATAGACTTGAGGTTTGAGTATAGTGGAGATAATGAGTTTATTATTATTATCATCATTATTATTATTATTATTATTATTAGTAGTAGTAGTAGTAGTAGTATATTATCATCATCATTTTTATTCTCATCATTATTATTATTCTTTAATTTATTCACTTTATATCTGGATTGCTATCCTCCCTCTGCCTCTCTCCCCTGAGAGTCCCTCCCTACATGCCCTCTCTTTCTCCTCTGAGAGAGTAGAGCATCTCCTACCCTTGGTATCCCCCTACCCTGGCAAACCAAATATCTGCAAGACTAGGAACTTCTCCCCCTTGTCTGAGGCCACACAAGACAGTTAGGTTAGGGAAACAGATTCCACAGATAGAACTTGTTTCCATTGTTTAGAGCCCAAATGGAGACCAGGCTGCATATCTGCAATGTATGTGCAGGGACCTAGGTCCACCCTGTGAATTGTTTTTGGTTGATGGTTCACTCTCTGAACATCCCCAAGGTTTCAGGTTAATTGACTGTGTTGGTCTTCCTGTGGGGTGCTTATCCACAAATTCAGAGTCATCAATCCTTCCACCAACTCTTCAATAAGAGTCCTGATGCCTAATGCACATAAAATAAAAATAAAAAACAATGAGAGTTTTATTTGTGTATATGTATAAATATATGAGACATGCATCTCATGACTTATGATAATTACTAATAAATCAGTAAGTCAGTGGAAACATTGAAATAGTGAATGATGGGCCATGTCTTCTTCTGTGAATGTGGGTTCAAGTCCTGTATCTCATTAAAACATTTTTGTCAACAAGTTATATACTCTTTTTTTCCATGTGTTTTATTTAAGGCTGCTATTCACAATATATTTTCGATTTATAATTATCAAACTCAAGGGTGACAACAGCATTATACATCAGCCTGAATAATAAAAGTATCTGCCATGGATTTTCTTCATAAGCCAGAACACAATCATCTTCCACTTTGTGAACACTAACCATGAACTCAGTACTGTGAATGGAGACCATTAGGTCATGAACAAAATTGTCAACATGTAAGCTCAAAGAGTGAAATGTGGTACTAAATACAGGGAACACTTATTTATAGTCTGAAAACAGAAACACACTACAATGTTGCTTTATTTTATACTAACTAGGAGTATTGTATTGGGGTAATTCATTTTCCACTGTTCATTCATGTTATCAGATGACTATCAAAGGGCTCCAGGTATATATTTTGAAATTACAAATATGCTAAATTCTAAGTTAAACACAC